>NC_134699.1:53887094-54187094 GCF_050947455.1 Rhinoderma darwinii
TTCGTCTGTTTTATACCAGGTTTCTCTTTGCCCTGTGATGGAGCTCACAGACTATGGGGGAAATTTATTACAACTGCCGTTTCATACGCCAGTCTTAATAGTAAGAAAAGTTGGAGTGAACTGTGAAACAACCGTGGCCATGCGCCATACATTCCCCCCTCTCCATATGACATAAGAAAAAAAAAAACCTACTCATCTCAGCACTTCTCCTCTCCCCTCCAGCTTTCTCATCATTCGAGCTCCATTCGTACTCGGTCCTGACACCTGGCAGCGTCAGGGCCTGATATGTGATGCAGCACTTCAACATCATCAGTGCTATGTGGCATACGACATCCAGACGAGGCTGGACGGCAGCGCGGAGGGCTTAAGGGGAAGCCTCCATGACTGCCATAGGAGGGAAGAGAACCAATAGGAGAAGAGATAGTTGGGGAAAAGGAGGGGACGTATAGGGGAGGGGACGGGGGGAGTTATCAGTTCCTCCCGCTGTTTTCGGCATTGAGCCGGAAGCAGCGGGAGGAACAACAGGTAGCAAATTGAGCTGTGCAGTTAGAATTAATTTACTTACCTCCCGTGGCAGTGTTAGGATGGCTTCCCTGGCCGCAAAGTTTGAGCAGCTGCAGGCTGCAGCGGCGTTTCACGATCCGGGCTGGCTGGAGGAAACAGTGGCAGTGCTAGCCCGGATCCCTCAGGCAGGCCCGTCGCGCTCTGTGTCGGCAGCCGGCATAGAGGCGCCCCCTTCCCCCACCCTCTTCACGGGCGTTAGTGTTACTGCAGCAGGGGGAGAGATGATCCCTGCGGCCCCTGCTATAATAAAGCAGGTGGCGTCGTCGGGAGCGGTGGCTCAGGCCAGGTCACCCCGCCGCTCCCGGCGGTCCCGTCCAGAACGTCTGAGCCCAGACATGGCCCCGCGGGCCCGGCGTCGCAGGGCCTGCGTCCTGGCAGGAATCCCCAGCCGCGACGGGGCTTGGCGGCTAACAGGGAGTTGCAGGCCGGGCTCCCGATCACACCCCCGCCTTCAGCCGCAGTATGCAGTGTGCAATCCACGGCCGCTCCGCATGGTTATGTGCAGACCAGGGGGCAGGCTTCCTCGAGATCGTCGGGGAGGACGACAAGATCAACGCCGACGTCGAGGCAACAAGTCCGGTCGGAGGTTTGGATCCCTACGGTCGGGTGGCAGGTGGCCGGCCCCTCGGTCAGCATGTCGGGGTCCCCATGTCGTAGATGTCGGTGTGAGCACCAGGCGGCAACAAGAGAGGATTTGGAAGATGGAGAGCTGGACGAGACGCAGCGCGGTCAGGATTTTCCGGCTGGCGGGAATACAGCGCCTGGGCAGCCCGGTGAGTGTGTAACTCCCACGTTACCGTATCCAGCAATTTTCATGTCGGGTTGTGAAGGTGGGGTAGCAAGCGCGGAGGTTGCGGCTGTTGATAGTGGCGTTGTCGGGCGCGATGGCTTATCGGATTTGGTGGGTTGTTTGCGCGAGTTAGTTGGGCGTTTAGATAGGGCAGCGGCCCCTGTAGTTCCTGCGGTGTCCCCGGCGGTGGTATGGGAAGGTCATCGTGATGTTTTGCCGCGGTCCTTGGGTGGTAATGTTTCGGGGGTGTCAAGAGAAGCAGTAGCAGTGTCGGTTCAAACGGAGGCGCAGAAGAATGGGGATCGAATTAGGCTGGATGATCGCGCTCGGGGGGAGGTGTATGTCTGTTTTGAGGGTCCGTTAGGTGCTCACCTGAAGCAGGAGGTGAGGGACCGTATTTGGAAAGATGAATACGTGGAGATATTTTCTCTTCTGCCGCTTGCTAAGTTCAATCTGGATAAAGGCAAGCAGGATGAGAGTAAAAAAGAGGAAGAAGAACGCCGGCGGTATAGGCTTATTCCGCAGACTTTTGCTATTGCAAAACTTTTGCAAGCTTTTGCTATTTTGGCGAGCGTGATCGGAGAAAAGGCGCCGGAAAACTGCTCGGCGTTGTTCTGTTATTTCGATGCCATCGGGGAGGCGTATAGGGCGTACGGTGGGCAGGCGTGGTTGCGGTATGATGAGCAATTTCGCCAGCGAAAAGCGGTACGACCGGCGATTCGGTGGGATCAAAAAGATATTGCGCTATGGTTAAGGGTTACGGCCCCGGTTAAGCAGTTCTTTCCCGGGAGCGTTGGCCAAGGAGGTCAGTTGGGTCAGTCCGGACAGGGTTCCGGTTCAAAACTTGGATTCTGCTGGCAGTTCAATGATGGCCAGTGTAAGTTCGGGGCCTCATGCAAATTTAAACATGTCTGTTCGGAGTGTAATGGCTCCTCTCATGGGGCTGCAAAATGTATGCGGAAAGGGAAGCAGTCAGGTCCTCAGTCCTCCACCGTTGGCCACGGGTCGGTCTCCGGTGAGGGTGGAAAGAATGGCACCGTATCTAACTGAATATCCGGATAGGGATGCAGCCAAGTTAATTTTTGAGGGGTTTTCGTTGGGTTTTGTTATTCCCCCTCCTCCGTATGAGGTTCCGGTTACGCGTCGTAACCTTAAGTCGGCTTATTTGCACTCGGCGGTTGTTTCAGAAAAACTGTTAAAGGAAGTTTCGCTGGGGCGCATGGCCGGTCCTTTTGTCGAGCCGCCTGTTGTGAATTTGGTTGTATCCCCCTTGGAAAACAAGGGGCGTTGTTGGTGAAGACAGACATTGAGGCGGCTTTTCGTTTGCTGCCTGTACATCCAGAAAGCCAACGGCTGTTGGGTTGCTTCTGGAACGGGGGGTTCTATGTCGATAGGTGTCTTCCAATGGGGTGTTCTCTTTCGTGCGCATACTTTGAGGCTTTTAGTAGCTTCGTGGAATGGGTGACGAAGGGTGTAGCGGGGGTGGACTCGTTGATTCATTATCTGGATGACTTTTTGTGTGTCGGCCCTAGCGGTTCTCCTGTTTGTGGTAACCTATTGTATTGCTTGCAGAAGGTTGCGTCGGATTTCGGAATTCCGTTGGCGCCGGGCAAAACTGAGGGCCCAGTTTCCACCATTTGTTTTTTAGGGATCGCAATTGATTCGGTCGCTATGGAGTGCAGGCTGCCTGAGGATAAATTACTACCATTGAGGCAGGAGGTGAGGCGGGCCTGCCGAGTAAAAAAGATCACTTTGCGCGAACTCCAGTCGCTGCTGGGAAAGTTGAACTTTGCCTGTAGGATTATGCCAATGGGTAGAATTTTTAGTAGGCGCTTGGCGGCAGCGACGGCGGGTATCAGGGCTTCCCATCATTTTGTGAGGCTTGGTTTGAAACACAAGGCAGATCTGCAGGTATGGGACGAGTTCCTCGGGCAGTATAATGGTAAATCGTTGTGGATGTCACCGGTGCAAGAAATGAGTGACGTGGAGTTGTTTACTGATGCGGCGGGGTCTGGGGGTTTCGCCACATATGCGGGGGGTCCATGGTGTGCGGGGAACTGGCCGGACAGCTGGGTGGTCAGTGGCCTTACGCGTAATCTGGCCCTGCTCGAGCTGTTTCCCATCGTGGTTGCAGCGACCATTTGGGGGGACAGGCTCAGGGATAAAAAGGTTCGTTTCCACTGTGATAACATGGGAGTGGTGTTAGCAATTAACAACTTACCGGCATCATCTCCACCGGTGGTTCAGTTGCTGCGTCACCTAGTGTTATTGTGCTTGTCGCTAAACGCGTGGGTGGTGGCGGTGCATGTGCCAGGGGTGTCCAACTGTATTGCTGATGCTCTTTCTCGCTCGCAGTGGGATCGTTTTCGTCAATTGGCACCGGGAGCGGATGCGTCCGGCTTGGCTTGCCCGGAACATCTATGGGAGCTGGTTTCGGTCCCGTGGAAGGGTTGATTGAACGGTCGCTGGCTAGGGCGACTTGGAACGCTTATTCGGCTTGTTGGCAGCAATGGGAGGATTGGGTAAGAGTATTGGGCAACGTCTGCACGGAGCAAGAAAGGTTGGTAGCATTGTTGTATTGGTTGGGTGATGCGTGGGAGGCGGGGTTTTCGCTGCCTAAGGTGAATCGTTTCGTTGCTGGTTTGGCGTTCGGTTTCAAATTACGGGGTTTCCAGGATGTATCCAAGCATTTTCTAGTAAAGCAAGCTTTGAAAGGATTGCGTAGAGGCAGGGCCGAAGCAGATCAGAGGCGACCTGTGTCTTTTGCCCTCCTTGGTTCACTGGGCGCATCGCTGGGGGCTGTTTGTAATTCACCTTATGAGGTAGATTTGTTTAGGCTGGCTTTTTCCCTCGCGTTTTTGGGGCACTCCGAATTGGGGAGTTGGTCTCCCCTAGTAAGGCTAAGGCTGGGGGGTTGCGACAGGCGGATGTTGGTCTTTACCGGGACAGACTTGAGTTGTTGGTGCGATCAGTTGGGCCGAGGAAAGCGGATAGTGTTGTTTGCTCTCCCGGGATCGACGATGTGTCCGGTCGCTTGCATGGGTGCGTTCAGGCCGCTGGGCGAGGTGCCGGAGGCGCCATTGCTCCGTCATGAGAATGGCGCATTTCTGTCTAAGTATCAATTTGATGCGGTATTCAAAAAATGCTTGGCTGTGGTTGGTGTGGGGGACGGGTGTTACTCGTCTCACTCGTTCAGAATTGGCGCGGCTACGGAAGCGTTGGGGGTTGGATGACGAGGGCGTGCGGCGCATTGGCCGCTGGGAGTCCAATAGGTTTAGGTCTTACGTGCGCCCTCATTTGTTATGAGTTGTACGTTGTTTCTTATGATTTTCTGTGAGTTTCTTGTCCTTTCTTTCAGATCATCGCCCATGTTTAGTCTGACTGTTAGGACATTCTTTTGTGCACTGGGGGGCACTGCGGGCGGACGTGCGCCCGGATGGCCGCCAGCTTCGCATTCCGCATCGGGATGCGGTGTTACATTCGTTGGGATTTCGAGGTATGTTATGGAGCCGGGTATTGGCCGAGTTTCAAACATATGCTCGTCTGGATAGAGTCCCGGAGGTTTTGGTGTTACATGTTGGGGGGAACGATCTATGGGTACGCCCCTTTCGTGAGCTAGTGCGGGATATAAAGCATGATTTGCTGTGTCTGTGGGCGTCTCATCCGTCCTTGATGATTGTTTGGTCGGACATAGTTCCGAGGAAGGCTTGGCGCCTGGCAAGGTCGGTGGAGAGGGTTAACAAGGTCCGCATTAAGGTGAATCGGGCGGTGTCACAATTCGTTGCCAAGAATGGGGGCATTTGTGTTCGTCACTGGGATCTGGGTTGGGAACTATTGGCGTAGTGATGGGGTGCATTTGACCGAGGTTGGAATTGATCTGTGGAGCTTGGCCTTAGCAGAAGAAATTGAGAGGGCGGTGGTGGTTTGGAGGAACTCACAGGCTTAAGGTAGTCAAGGCCTGTTTCGCTGTGGCGGGGGGAGTCCTTGAGGTTGGTCAGTACAAAATGGTGGGGGGGTCGCATCGGGGGTATGCGTCCCCCAAAAAGGTATATCATTTGAAGACTTCATAGGGTGTTATCCCTTTGAAGTGGTCTTCTGGTGGTTGGAGCCATCTGCAGAGGTGAGCGGTGCCTCCGAGCTGGTTTACGGCTGGAGGTAAAGAGTTGGTGGTTGTTTGCAGATGGCTAACTTAAAGGGAATGTGTTGTTAGCAAAAAATGTATTTTTTTTTTAAGTTAAACAATTAGTGTGTGGGTGATTAAACATTGTTCTAATTTTTTTTATTTTTTTCACGAGTCAGGAAATATTATAAATTAGATTCTAATTTATAATTTTTCCCAGTGCTGGTCACTAGATGGAGCAATTCCCAAAATTGCAGCATTGCATGTGGTAAAGCAACCACATTGCTTTTTGCTGCAAAATTGGGAAAAACTCACTCGCTCTATTGAGCTCTGAGAATCCCCCCCTCCTTTATCCTGGCTAGTGCTGGGAGAAACGAGGGGATTGAACGGTCTAACCTCCTACACTGTGTGTCGCCATTTTTTGAGCTAACACACAGTGTAGTAGGTTAACATACACTAGTAAACACACAGTAAAACACTTACATACATAGAAATCACTTAACTGCTCCAGTCGCCGCCGCTCCCTCCGGTCCGTCCGCTCCGTCTGCTGCCGCTGCTCCATGTGCACAAATCCGGAAGCCGCGACCGGAAGTAGTAATCTTACTGTCCGGCCGCGACTTCCGGTCTACAGGAAAATGGCGCCGGACGGCGCGCAGTTCAACTTGGACTGTGTGGGAGCGGCGCATGCGCCGTTCCCACACAGACAGCGTACACCATAGTGGATGGGACGGGCCCCGTTCGCATTCACTATGGGACTGGGGCTGCCGTACTCCATGTCTGTATGTGTCGTTAATCGACACATACAGAAATGGAGTAAAAAATGGCAGCCCCCATAGGGAAGAAAAAGTCTAAAAAGAAAAAAAAGTCAAACACAAACACACAAATAAATATAAAAGTTTTTAATAAAAGACTAAAATCAAACTGATGTTAACATTTTTTTTTTCGTGACACTATTCCTTTAAAGGAAAATCCGGTCTTAAAATGGCTTCAAGGACTTCCCCTGCTCTGTTAAAGTATTAAAAAATGTTTATGGTTAATTCTGATTCTGACCCATGTTGGGTCATGTGAATTAGAGGTGGAGTTATCCGAATGTTTCGGATTAAATTGCATTTAAATAATGTAAATAAATAAACGGCTGCTGTGGCCATTTCATATCCAACCTCGGTTGTCACGTGTCGTTATTGGGAGATGCGCAGGAAAAGGGGGTGAAGAGGTTTAGTAGGTAAAATATTACATGACTCTACTTAGGCCAGTCATGACACTGCCCAGCGTCTTTGTGTTGTATGAGCAGCACTTGAGGGGAGAAGAGGAGCGGATAGGTGAGTATAATTTTTTATTTGATTTTTAATATCTAGTTGGGGGCGAGGTAGGGGCCCAGCACGGGCCACTACCATGGTACGCCCCATAGAGTGAAATCTATCCCAGCTGGGAGCTGGTGTAGAGTTCCATTATAATTTACGCCCCCATTCCCCAAGGCAATGCCCCTTTCCCACAAAAGTAGTGATGGTGGCAGAAAAGATCAAAAGTGGCCCTTTTGCAACTTTTCTAAGCCAGAAAAATGTCATAGAAATGTTAATAAATTACCCACTATGTGTCTATCTTCAGTTTTGGCCAAATTCCACCCCCTGATAGGTCCCCTTTAAGATTTGTCAGAACATTGGCAGAGGTCCCTGAGATGAGACCCAAAACAAAGGTGCCAGTGCACTGCTCTGAGCTCTGAGATTTCCGTCCCTTGAACGTTTTTGGCACATTGTTTTGCATATAGCCGCATTTACTGATGGTATCACACATTCTTTGTATATATTATATCATTGCATATGTCCAAATCTGTCCAGTTAGGAAGCATAAGTGATTGTAAATCAATTTCACATACTTTGGTGCAAATGAAAGTGACCACAGGTGCTCTGGTGGCATCAGCAAGATAACCCCTAAAGCGGGAATGGTTTTGCAGCCATTGGCCACAGAAGATTCCTCTCTCCTTATCCTTCCTGACTGATTCTTCTCCATTTTTGCATTTTGCTAGTGTCCTTTTCACTACTGGTAGCATGAGGTGGTACCTGCAGCCCATTAAGGTTGCAGAGGTAGTCCAGCACCTCCAGGATGGCACAGCCATACGTGCCGTTGCAAGAAGGTTTGCTGTGTCTCCCAGCACAGCCTCAAGAGCATGGAGCGGATACAAGGACACGGGCCACTACACGAGGAGAGCTGGACAGGGCAGTAAAAGGGCATCAACCTATCAGCCGGTATCTGCTCCTTTGTACGAGGGAGAGCACTGAGATATATCGCCCCAAACAAAAAAATTATACTCACCTAGGCCCCGTTCCCCCGACGAACGGAGCAGCTCCTCAATGCTAACGGGATCCTTGCGTAGGCCGGCGGGATCCAGTGACGTCATCACGCTGGCATGCGCAGGAATCCTGACCCTGCGCCTGATAAGATGCAGACCGAATGTGGCCTGTAGCCTATGGCAGAGCAGGGAGATATCCCCCTGCTCTGTCATAGTGTACAATAGTGTTCTATTGAATGTGGCGTCACTATCGCTGTAGCAGCCATAGCGGGTGCCAGCGGCGCCACCGGGGCCTCATGGCCCAAGTGTGTAGGCAGTTCATGGCTGATGAAGGCATCGATGCCATTGACTGACCCTCACGTTCCCCAGACCTGAATCCAATTGAGAACCTCTGGGACATTATAAATCAGTGCAGCCGACGCAGCCAAGTAGTGCCACAGACTGTCCAGGAGCTCACTGATGCCCTGATCCAGGTCTGGAAGGCGATCCCCAGGACACCAGCCGCCATCTCATCAGGAACACGCCCAGATGTTGTCAGAAGTGCATACAGGCACATGGGTCCCATACGCACTACTGAGTCACATTACGAACTGCCGTGATGAAATTCACGCAAATTTGTTCCGCCTCCGATTTAAATTTTTTACCTTTTCAGTGTGATTTGGATTTCAGCCCCCAATTGGTTTCTAATTTTGGTTTCCATTGACCAATAATACGTCATTTTATTCTCAACGAATTACACAATTTATATTTCAACCTAAATCTTTCGTTCATTGAGATCCGAGGCGTGATCTACGTGTTCCCTTCATTTTTTTTGAGGAGTGTAATAATAATAAAAATAAACTATCATCACAACTTAGAATAAAAAAAAAAAAAATGTAACGACTTGTTAGAGCAATTACCCCAGAATAAAGTGCGCACTGCTGTGAGCAGGTCACTAATGAGATAACGGTTCGTTCTACCAAACAATGGCACACTGTGTGCCCCTCACTCCTGCCAGTACTGATCCTGCTGTACCTACAAGCAAACACTGAAGAACATCTGATATTGTGAAATATGAACGGCAATCGGTAAGCAACGGTGAAAGGGAACTTTTATACATATGAACTGTAGTAACCCTGCACTGACTGGGTGAATGTCCTGGAGTAAGACTGGTGGTGAGAGGCTTGCGTTGCATCACTTCTGGCTTCATTTCATTAGGAAAGACGGCCCATATCGGAGTCATCACATCACCCTATCTCCTAGCAACACCCACACATCTCTGCTGGTTGGTTGGGGTACACCCACCGCCGCACACCTCATATCTGAATGGATGGCTCTTTCCTTAAGAAAAAAAATAGATTTAGCAAAAAAAAAGCCTGATAGATATTAGATACATAGATTCTTGCAGAACCGGTCATGCCGTTGATCTATACAGGTGAATTTGGGTGTGCTTGAACAGAATGAGGTTTCCTGGACGTAGGACCAGTGACGGAGAAATATTTAAATTTGTTATGAGACACCGCAGCAGCTCATTGGCTGAGAAGAGCAGCATGATCAGAGGGAGAAGCCAAGTGACTCAGGGCTGCCCAAGTTCAGCCCAGGGTTACAAACAGAATCGTCGTTGTTGATTTAGTATCTGAACAGTTTGACGCGGAATCTTCGTTCCCTAATATAAAAAAAATCAAGTTCTTGAGTCGTGTTCAAAATTTGATTCAGATGTTTCTATCCGTTCCAGGAAAAGCTGGGTGACAACCAAAATGCTCAGCATGATAGCTCCCGTAGGGATTCTCACACAGCTTTACTAGACTCCTGAATGGGAAATCTTTCCGGATATGCAATGATGCATCCCTACTCCTATATAACGTTTTTACGGTTTCATCCTCACCTTGCGGGGCATCCCATTGTCCATAATTTTCCAGTCCCCTTATATTTTGGGGACTCCTTTTCACAACATGGGACACTTGCTGTAATGTTGTGATGGACATAGGTACTTTTGTACCCAGCTTTCCAAAAAACCGGAAAGGCAAATCTACTACTTATGCTGTGATACACCCACTGTTCCGGCATCACCTTGTAATTCAGCAGATTTGCCGCTCAGGAAGCTGGGTGTGAACCGCTGTCAGAACTGTGGTGCATTGTCATACTCTCACCACAACGTAAAACAATTAATTTTTTGTGTCCGTATTAGCGCCGCAGGAGCCAGACCCACATGCGGTTCTACTGAACTGAACTGAACTTAGGTCACCATACGGTGATTGGTTCATTAGGAATAGGGAGGCGCTGGTCTTGCGGCCATAAAATAGTCACTATAATGTGGCCATATTACAGCCTCCTAAAACCGTCCTTAGAGGTTTATTCCCACTTTAGACATTTAGGGCATATGCCTTAAATGTCTCCCAGGTGTGAGACCCGCATTTATCTCGAGAATGGGGTTCAACCGATCACCGTCCCTGTGTGAGGCAGGCGTTGGCCGCCGCATGCAGGTGGGGAATGAATGGCGAGGTGGCCACGCATGTGCGTGACGCTCTCTATTGATTCCTATAAGGTTTACGGAAACAGCCTGGCACACATGTGCACCACCTCTCCATTCATTCCCCACCTGCGTGCGGTGGCTGGCATCCACCTCACCAGGCAGGAGCGGTACCCTGGTGACCCCTGTTCTCTGGAGAAAATTAATAAAAACCTATACTCTCCTGACTCCGTTCCTACGATGAGCGGCCAGGCGTATGTGGAAGAATGTAGTGATGTCATCGCACTGCCTATGTCGGGACACTGATGTTTTACATGTCAAGAGGATGCAAACATAGTTAAAAATGGTGCCAACACCGAAAAGCCAGGACTTGTCCTTTGGTTAAAGCGGATTATCATGGGAATACTTCATTTTCGTTATACTGTACATTCATTCTATATGCATTTATATGGATATATGGATGGCTATATACAGTATACATACATACACAAATATATTTATATCTATCTCTTTCTCTCTCCCTCTATATATATATATATATATATATATATATATATATATATATATATATATATATATATACATATATATATATATATATATATATATACTATAGATAGCATAATGTTATCATGTATAGTGACATTGGTAGACTTGTTTATCAGCTGTGTACATCGGCAGATGACTCTACTTCAGGTCAACTAGGGTCCTATAAAAAAAAAGACTTTATTATGCCCTGATCATGGGTATTATATTCATCTTGTCTTTTGGTGTATGCCCAGCTGGACCATAAGGGTATGTTCACATGGCCTATTTTCGGCTGTTTTTCGGGCAATAAACGCCCGAAAAACGACCTAAAAATCGGAAGCAGAACGCCTCTGTTCTGTTCCGACAGAGCGTTTTTCGTGGCGTTCTTTTACTCGTAAAAAAACGGTCGAAAAAAAGAAGTGCAGGACACTTCTTGGGACGTTTTTGGAGCCGTTTTCCATAGACTCTATTGAAAAAAGCTCCAAAAACGGCCATAAAAAAGCCGCGAAAAACGCTGCGAAAATCGCGAGTGGCACAAAAAACTTCAGAAAATCAGGAGCTGTTTTCTCTTGGAAACAGCTCCGTATTTTCAGACGTTTTTGAGTTTGTGTGTGAACATACTCTTACTTTAAGGGGTCTTACCCAGAATAAGCATTGATGGCATATTGATTAGATACACCCTTAATATCTGATTGGTGCGGGCCTGATTCCGTCGATGCATAGCATAAAGAAGACCTAGCCATTCACAACTCGGAGTTGTATCACAATTGCCACACAACCCCATTCACTTGCATGATTGCATGATTGGCAATAGCGCATTACTGATCACTGATCAAACAATAGCACATTTACGTCATATCTTGGAAAATCCCTTTATGCTTGCTAGCTGTATAAGGAAACCCTATAGATACAATACATAGTTTCTAAGACTGATAAAAGACATCCATCCGAGGTGGCGTGGCTAGGCGTGCTGGAGAGCAGACGTGGGTGAGGTGAGCTCCGTTTAGGCCCCAGCTTTTCAGGGACAAACCCGAAGCAAAATGGGGAAGACCCGCACCAAAAAGACTCCCAGAGGGTCCCAGATGGCAGAGGGTTCGGATGCCCCGATTTCGAACTTTTTTCAGCCGCTCGGCGACCTGGGGTAGAGCGATCCAGGGTTGGACAGGCCAGCGACGCCGCCATTACTGCACTCTCCGGCAGTGTGTGCTGAGCAGAACCCTGCACGGAATGCTCGTCTGGAGGGGCAGACCGGGTCCCCTGGGACCGGAGAGTGGCTGGATGGGATCCCGACAGACAAGGCAAGTGAGGAGCCGCTTGGTGAACTGGGGAGACACTTACCTAGGGATGCTGGAGACTCCACGAGGCCGAGTCAAGATGGCGGCCGCCCTGCGCTGAGAGCGGAGGAGGTGAGAGAGGAGAGCATGGAGGGAGATGGTGTGGAGGTGGGCCACGTGCTCATTCAGGAGCTGGGAGAGGAGTCTCTGTGTTCTTATGCTTCGGTGCCCGGGCGACTGTTCTAGCAGGCTCTATCTCTGTCCCCACCGGGTGCTGCTCTGCTGGATATGCAGATCTCATCCTCAGATGATGGGGTTGTACCCCCAGTGACATGCTTACCTCACAGATCTCGGGCAGTTCCAGTAGAGGTGTCGTCTCCATTGCCTTCTTTCCAGGGAAATCCGATGGCGGATTTGCCGACGCCCGACATCGCTGCTCAGACTCTCAGAGGGCACCCGAAACTGCAGGCACTATTGGCGCTCCTTCCCTCCAAACGGGATATGGACACTCTGGCCAAGGACTTGAAATTGGCGTGTAGACGTGACTTACATGTGGTGAAAGTGGAGGTTTCTACTCTGCAATCTAAAGTCGTGCAGCTGGAATCCCTGCAGGAGTCTATGTCTGCTTCCTTACACTCACTACAGGAGGCTCAGAATGTGTCCGCTTCGCAGCATGTCCAACTTCAGTCACAATTGGATGATTTGGAGAACAGAAATCGCCGGAATAATATACGGTTTACCGGAAGCAATGCGTACTCCAGATCTGATTCCTACACTGACGGGTATCTTCAACACCTTGCTACGCCGACCTGTGGATACCCACATTGAGATTGATAGAGCACACAGGGCCTTGAGGCCTAAAAGCGCTGATTCTTCTAGGCCGCGTGACGTCATCTGTCGGATCCACTATTACGGATTGAAGGAGGATATTATGCAGAAAGTGAGATTACAGAATGAGATCGATTTTGACGGTGCAAAGCTACTTCTATTCCCGGATTTGGCGAGAAGAACACTTCGGCAGAGAGGTTTGATGCAACCTCTTTTATCCATTTTGCAACAAATCCTTGGGTTCTCCTTAGTGATTCGAGTGCTTAGAGGCACAATATAATAGTCCATTGTAGACAGGATGTTTTGCCTGTCTTTATGTTTTGTTTTTTTTCATTTATGTTATGATTAGCTATTTGCTTGACATGTATACATGGCACACGAGGTGGAGAATTGGTGTTAGTTGTGGTGCGGTGAGCATCGCGGCGACTGGTCTTGTCGGATCTGGTTTCTTTGCCGGTCCAATTTTGGATTCCCTCGCGTTCTTGGACAATGGCTGATTTTACTATTGCTTCCCTGAACGTGAAGGGATTTAATGTTCCAGAGAAGAGGTCACAGACCTTATATTCCTTTCATAAACGTAAGACCCAGGTTCTCTGTTTACAGGAAACCCACTTCCAAACTGATCATATGCCGATAATTAAAAAGAAGTACTACCCGGTAGGCTATCATTGTAGTAATACGACGGGTAAGACTAGAGGGGTTTCCATATTTTTGCATAAATCCTTTCAGGGCAAGGTGGTAGATTCTCTCATGGATGCGGAGGCATGATATGTTTTTCTTAAGTGTGAATTGGGGGATCGGATGGTTACGGTTGCCAATGTATATGCTCCTAATACTCTCCAAGTCGCTTTTTTCCTTAGAATGCTAGATGAATTAGGTGCTTTTTCTTCTGGTACTCCAATTTTGTGTGGAGATTTTAATTTGGCCATTAATCCTGTAATTGACACTTCCTCAGGCCGGACATCATTGGCTTATAATAAATTGAATAATTTGAGGAAGAGGTTCAGGGATATGCAGTTGTGTGATGCGTGGCGCTTAGCTCATCCAGAGGACAGAGGCTTAGCTAAGTTCTCCAGCACCCGGGGCAAAGATTCAGTTTGGCGCCCCCCCCCAACCTCTTTCCCGACATCTCCTTCCCCCTCGCCGTGTTTGTTTTCTCTACCAATCAATGACGTGCATTTCTTTTCCACATTTATTTTTATGTAATTCGAGCATAAAAACATTTGTACATTTTACAAGCAATATAGTTCTATACACAACACCAGAACCAAGCTCAATACATATATACAGCACCAGCACAAATACAGCTCAATTTAGCGCAATCCCTGCCGTATAAATATGTACGGCGTAAAACTACAGCTCCCAGCATGGCCTGAACAATGATAAGGATATTGCCTGGAGTTGCTGTTTCACAAAAAATAAATCCTATCATAATCATACCACCCATCATCTCGCTGCAGATCATACAGTGACTACAGTGCTGATTAGAGGCAGAATGAAGATTTACATTAAGTGACTCACCGGTGACTTATCAGATTCTAGTTATTTTTCTCCATCCGGTCCAGACCTCTATGATGGCTTCTCCCGGTCACATCCCATTTCTGCAGTTTGCCGCTCACATGTCTTCAGCTTCTCACTTTTCCAACATTTCTACAACTATAAATAAAGATAAAGTTATCATTGTACCACACACTACGCCCCTAAATATAATAGCGCCATACACTGCACCTCTAATTATAATAGCACCATACACCGTGTCCCATACACACACACACTGTGCCCCCTGTAGATAGTGTCTGCCATAGAGCCCTCTGTAGATAGTGCCCTCCATAGAGCCCCCTGTAGATAGTGCCCCCATATAGCCCACCCCTGTATATAGTGTCCCACAAATAGCTCCCCCTATAGTGCTGTACAGATAGCCCCCCCTGTATATAGCCCCCTGTAGATATAGCCCAGCCCTGTATATAGTGCTCCACATATAGCCCAACCCTGTATATAGCTCCCCTGTAGATATAGCCCACCCCTGTATATAGTGCTCCACAGATAGCCCACCCCTGTATATAGCCCCCTGTAGATATAGCCCACCCCTGTATATAGTGCTCCACATATAGTCCACGTCTGTATATAGTGCTCCACAGATAGCCCACCCTTGTATAAAGTCCCCCAGTAGATATAGCCTACCCCTGTATATAGTGCTCCACAGATAGCCCACCCCTGTATAAAGTCCCCCTGTAGATATAGCCCACCCCTGTATATAGTGCTCCATAGATCGCCCACCCCATATATAGCCCCCCTGTAGATATAGCCCACCCCTGTATATAGTGTTCCACATAGTCCACCCCTGTATATAGTGCTCCACAGATAGCCCACCCCTGTATAAAGTCCCCCTGTAGATATAGCCCACCCCTGTATATAGTGCTCCATAGATCGCCCACCCCGTATATAGCCCCCCTGTAGATATAGCCCACCCCTGTATATAGTGTTCCACATATAGTCCACCCCTGTATATAGTTCTACACAGATAGCCCACCCCTGTATATAGCCCCCCTGTAGATATAGTCCACCCCTGTATATAGTGCTCCACAGATAGCCCACCTCTGTATAAAGTCCCCCTGTAGATATAGCCTACCCCTGTACATAGTGCTCCATAGATCGCCCACCCCTGTATATAGCCCCCTGTAGATATAGCCCACCCCTGTATATAGTGCTCCACATATAGTCCACCCCAGTATATAGTGCTCCACAGATAGCCCACCCCTGTATATAGTCCCCCTGTAGATATAGCCCACCCCTGTATATAGTGCTCCATAGATCGCCCACCCCTGTATATAGCCCCCCTGTAGATATAGCCCACCCCTGTATATAGTGCTCCATAGATCGCCCACCCCTGTATATAGCCCCACTGTAGATATAGCCCACCCCTCTATATGGTGCTCCATAGATAGCCCACCCCTGTATATAGCCCCCCTGTAGATATAGCCCACCCCTGTATATAGTGCTCCATAGATCGCCCACCCCTGTATATAGCCCCACTGTAGATATAGCCCACCCCTCTATATGGTGCTCCATAGATAGCCCACCCCTGTATATAGCCCCCCTGTAGATAGACACCCCCCCGTAGATAAAGCCCCCCACGTGTAGATAAAGCCCCTGCCCTTAGATAAAGTCCCCCCCTGTAGATAAAGTCCCCCCGTAGATAATGTCCCCCTTGTAGATAAAGCCCCCCCGTAGATAAAGTCCCCCCCCGTGTAGATAAAGCCCCCCCGTAGATAAAGTCCCCCCGTAGATAAAGCCCCCCCTGTAGATACAGCCACACACTTTTTTATTACAATAAAAAAAAACAAAAAACTATTCAAACTCACCTTAATCCCGCTCCCACGCCGTCCGGCAGCCATGGAGACCTGCTCTCTTCTGCGCTGGTCTCCTGGGGGTTGAGCACAGCGTCTATGAAAGGCGCTGATTAGCTGGGCAGAATGACTTTCCCTGTCACTCAGCGCATTTCATCGACGGAAGCTTCACTGGTACAAAAGCGCTGAATAGCCGGACACGGAACGTACCCGGCAATTCATTGCTTCTAATTGTACCTGTGTCCTATAGACTCAGGTACAATTATAGTGCAGGAGGAGCTGGCACCCCCCCTAAGTTGCGCCCGGGACACATGCCCGGCCTGCCCCCCCCCTAGCTACGCCCTTGCAGAGGATAGGGACTACTCGTTTTTCTCGTTTGCGCATAACTCTTACAGTAGATTAGATTATATCATGGTCCATCATAGTTTACTTTCTTTTGTGGTTGATTCCTCTATAGGTAACGTGTTTTTGTCGGCTCATGCTCCGGTGCACTGCGATCTATGTTTTTCCCCAATACGGCGTAGGGAGTTCACCTGGCGTCTCAACGAATCTTTATTGCAGGATTGCTTGTGTTTGTCAGAGATGAAGAGGTCAGCTGAGACTTTTCAGGTGGATCATGCATGGGACACGACTGCTCCAGCGGTTAAATGGGAGGCTCTTAAGTGTGTGCTTAGAGGAGTTTTGATTAAGCATGGTGCTCGTATTAAAAGAGAGCAGGGTGCTAAGCTTACTACTCTTCTTACACAGTTACAGACCCTGGAATCTCAGCACAAGCAGACGTTGCAGGAACACACGCTTCGGGAGCTTACTAGAACGCGACATCATATTCAGCTTCTCTTAGATAAGAAAGGTGCGAGATTGCGCCAGGTTTGTTTGCGTTATTATTATGAATGGGGTAATAAAGCGGGCAAGGCGTTGGCAAGGGCAATGAGGGATCGGGCTGCTGTCTCCTTTATACCATCTATTAAAAATGGGGTGGGGGAATTGGCATATAATACGGAAGATATAGCATCATCCTTTTGCACTTATTATTCCATGTTATACAATTTACCCTCGCCAACTACCGGCAATGCATCCGCAGAACCGTTGCTCTCTTTGTCCGATTATATACAGGATACTGCCATTCCTACCCTGTCTGGAGATGACGCTAGGGCGCTGGATGCGCCTTTTACTAAAGAGGAGTTGTCTCAGGTTACTAAAGCCCTGCCAGCTGGAAAGAGCCCTGGGTCCGATGGGTATACGGCAGGTTTTTATAAGTCATTGGTGGAGGAGCTGGTGCCACCATTGTTAGAGTCGTTTAATTCAGTTTCTGAGCACACTAAATTCCCAACTTCATTTTTACAGGCTCATATCACGGTCATTCCAAAGGAGGGTAGGGATCCGCAACACTGCGCTAACTATAGACCAATCTCCCTCATTAGCGCCAAAACGCAGCGGTTAACCGCTACTAAAACAGGCAGCGCCAACAACTGGATAAACCAGACACCAGGAGGCAGGGGCGTAAATAGGAAAGACTGGGCCCCATAGCAAACTTTTGACTGGGCCCCCCCCTCCCCTGGGTGTCACACAACCCCCCCCTTGTAGATAGTGCCTTTTTTACAGCCCCCTCTGTAGATAACGCCATACAGCCCCCTCTGTAGATGGCGCCATACAGTCCCCCCTGTAGATAATGCCATACAGCCCCCTCTGTAGATATCTACAAAGGGGGCTGTATGGCATTATCTACAGGGGGTCTGTATGGCGTTATCTACAGGGGGTCTGTATGGCGTTATCTACAGGGGGTCTGTATGGCATTATCTACAGGGGGTCTGTATGGCGTTCCCTACAGGGGGGACTGTATGGCGTTATCTACAGGGGGGACTGTATGGCATTATCTACAAGGGGGACTGTATGGCGTTATCTACAAAGGGGGCTGTATGGCGTTATCTACAGGGGGTCTGTATGGCGTTATCTACAGGGGGTCTGTATGGCATTATCTACAGGGGGTCTGTATGGCGTTCCCTACAGGGGGGGCTGTATGGCGCCATCTACAGAGGGGGCTGTATGGCGTTATCTACAGAGGGGGCTGTATGGCGTTATCTACAGGGGGGCTGTATGGCGCTATCTACAGAGGGGGCTGTATGGCGTTATCTACAGGGGGCTGTATGGTGTTATCTACAGGGGGTCTGTATGGCGTTATCTACAGGGGGTCTGTATGGCGTTATCTACAGGGAATGCCATACAGCCCCCCCTGTAGGGAACGCCAGACAGCCCCCCCCCCTGTAGGGAACGCCATACAGCCCCCCCTGTAAGGAACGCTATACAGCCCCCCTGTAGGGAATGCCATACAGCCCCCCTGTAGGGAACGCTATACAGCCCCCCCTGTAGGGAACGCCATACAGCGTCCCCAACCCCCCAAAAAAATGCGACCTACAGTGTGAAAAGACAAAAGACATGTATCCCCTATCCACAGGATAGGGGATACATGTGGGATCGCTGGCAGCGATAGGGAGAACGGGGGACCGAAAGTCCCCTGAAGTTCTCCATGACTAACCTCTGACTTCCGGCGTCTGCGCAGCTCAATAAAAATGAAAGGAGCGCTGGTCACGCATGCGCACAAGCGCGACCGGCGCTCCATTCATTTCTACGGAGCTGCCGACACAGACCCCGGAAGTCCGAGGTTTGTGATGGAGAACTTCAGGGGACTTTCAGTCCCCCGTTCTCCCTATCAATGCCAGCGATCACACATGTATCCCCTATCCTGTGGAGATGGGATACATGTCTTTTGTTTAATGGCAGAGCGGGGAGATACCTCCCTGCTCTGCCGTAGTGTTCAGTGGCGTCCCGCTGTAGCAGCCATAGCGGCTGCTAGCGGAGCGTACGGCCATGGTGGGGGCCCGTGCCGGCGGGCGACACGGGCCCCCTCATGCCGCGGGCCCCGTAGCAGCCGCTACGGCTGCTATAGCGGTAGTTACGCCACTGCCAGGAGGAACAAGTGCCTGATGAACATTTAAATTACGACCAAAACGTCGCACTAAACCTCTGGCATCGAAACTCAAAGATTTGCTAAAATCACTAACTTGTGTGGCAAATATTTATTTCACTATAATACTGTCCTACTTTGTATTAAATTACTTTACACAGTTTAGTATCATCTGCAAAAAATAATATTTTACTGTGCAATCCCTCTACAAGGTCATTAAAGGGGTTTTCCCATCTTGAACAATTATGGCATATCCACAAGATATGCCATATAAGTCCGCTAGATGCGGGTCCCAGCTCTGGGACCCTCACTTATCTCTAGAATGGGGCCCCCTAGACCCCGTTCTAGCTTACTCGGCTCCCGCTGACTCCCGGCCACATCCTGGTTAGGTGGTCGGGAGTTACAGAAACAGCCGAGCTCCCTGATCTACGCTGTTTCCGTAACTCCAGTAGAAGTGAACGGGAGTTACGGAAACAATACTGTTTCAGTAGTTACCGAGTTTCAGACACCGCGTATCTTGTTGTGCTACGCTGTTTCAGTAACTCCCATAAACTTCTATGGGAGTTACGGAAACAGCGTAGCTCAGCGAGCACTCGGCTGTTTCCTGTAACTCCCGACCACCTAATCAGAAAGTGGCCAGGAGGCAGCGGTCACGAGTGAGATAGTTCTAGAGATACGTACGGTATTTGAGGTGGGACCTGCATCTATCGGACTTTTATGGCATATCCTGTGGATATACCATAAATGTCCAAGATGGGAAAAACCATTTAATAAATATATTACAGAGAATGGGTGACCCAATCTGAGTATGAAACATTAATAACCACTGTCTTGTTTTCTATCACTAAGCCACTTACACAAATTTTCCCCCAGTGTTAGCCATTTTATTGTATGTACCAACCTTTTATGCATCACAAAACAAGATATATGACATCCAATGAGTCCCCCCGATCCAGTCTAGAACTTACCTCTTAATAGAAGCTCATCAGATTAGTTTGACGGGTCCGATCACTCATAAACACATGCTGATGCTATGTTATATGTTTATTTTCATTGAGATTATCCAGAATAGAATTTCTTAGAAAACCTTCAAACATTTTACCCATAATATACTTTCCGGGCTCACTTTTTGACCCCATTTTGAATATCGGCAAAACATTTGCTATGCGGCAGTTCTGTGGAACAAACCCGGTCATTATAAAATCCTTAAAGGGGTTATGAATAATATTCATGCCAGAAGTCCAGAAATTCCTTTAATCGATGTTTTAAATGTTCTCTCACTGTACTTAAAGGGGTTGTCCACTACCATGCAACTGATGACCTATCCACCAGATACGGCAGCACCGTATACCATCGGTGCGGGTCCGACACCCGGACCCCGCACCTTTAAGCCGCTCCGGCTGCCTCCTGGCACCGGATGTTATGGCCCATTATGCGATGTACGGAGACGGAAGCAGTTGGTTCCGTACATAGCATAGCGGCCGTGACGCCGAACTCCAGCTCTGCTCCTATTCACTTGAATAGGAGTAGAGTTGCAGCTCAGCCGCTGTTCAGTGACCTGAGCCAACTACTTCTGGCATGTACGTCCGGTGCTTGGAGGCAGCCAGAGTGGTTTAACGGTGTGGGGTCCGGGTGTCGGTCCCCCACAGATCATATACTGATGTCCTATCCGGTGGATAGGTCATCAGTTGTCCAGTAGTGGACAACTCCTTTAATTCCTTTGGAACATGAGGGTATATGCAATCTGGTCCTGGCGATTTGCAGATTTTAATCTTTTTAAGATGGCTCAGAACTCCTTCCTGCGTAAGACAGGTGACATTTAATAGAGAGTTTACTTTATCCTTCTTCATTTCATCTGACATTTCATTTTCCACTGGTATGACAGTGGAGAAAAAATATTTGGTAAATTTACTTTCTCCTCGTCACCCTCCATATTTTCTCCCTCATGATTTTTTATTGGCCAACACTTTCAGTTTTAACCTTTTTACTATTTATATAATTGAAGAACATTTTACGGTTAGCTTTACTTGCTTTGGCAATGGCTTTGCTGTCTTTTTTACATCAATCATTCCTTCCCTATAGCTTTTTAGAGCTTCTTCACTGTCTTCTAATACAGGGAGTATATGAGGAAACTTCATATAGTACAAGTCCCTAAAATTGTTGGCGGTATCTAAAGAGATACCCTTAGATACTTTAATCCCCAACTTTTCTTAGATCAGTCTACCTCACACCTCATTGGTTTAGATATACACTCTATGGCCAAACGTATGTGGATACCTGACCATCGCACCTACAGTATATGAGCTTGTTGGATATCCCATTCCAAACACATGGGTGTCAATATGGAGATGGGTCCCCTTTTGCAGCTATAACAGCCTCCATTCTTCTGAGGAGGCCTTCCACAAGATTTAGGGGTCTGTCTGCGGGAATTTTTGCCCATTTAGCCAAAACAGTATATGTGAGGTCATATAACCCAGATTCATTCATAAGACTGCAAGATAGTGAGATGTGATTCATATCTCCAGAGAACGTGTTTCCATTGCTCCAGAGTTCAGTAGCGTCATGCTTTATATTACTCCATCTAACGCTTGGGATTGTCCATTGTGATCTTAGGATCCTGTTACGTGGCCTGACGTGGTCCGTGTAAACGAGCGCCGATCAACGAGACAGCTCGTTGATCAGCGCTTGTTTGCTCGTTTCAATGATAGCTTATGTATAGGATCGAGCGATCATTACACCGTGTGAGTGATACAACAGAGGGTAGGCGATTTCTAAGTGCCACGTGCTTCAGCACTTGTTGGCCTTGCTCTGCGAATTTGCGCGGTCCTCTTGGCTGAGCTGTTGTTCCAACTAGACGCTTCCACTTCACAATGATAGCAAGTACAGTTGACGGGGAGAATCTAAGGCTTTGTTCACATCTGCGTCAGGGCTCCGTTCATGGGTTCCGTTGGAGCTTTCCGTCAGGGGAACCCATGAATGGAACCCTGACTGAAACAAACAGAAACCATAGGTTTGTATCACCATTGATTTCAATGGTGACGGATCCGGTGACAAAGGGTTCCGTCGTTTTGACAGAATCAATACAGTAGTCGACTGCGCTATCCATTCTGTCATAACGACGGAACCCTTACACAATGGGGACAAACTAAAACCATTTGCACCGGATACGTCACCATTGAAATCAATGGTGATTCAAACCAATGGTTTCCGTTTTTTGAAGGGTTCCGTTCATGGGTTCCCCCTGACGGAATGCTCCGAAGGAACGCCTGAACGGTGCCATGACACAGATGTGAACGAAGTGTTACAGATCAGAAATTACTTGAACTGACTTGTAGCAAAGGTGGCATTCTATGACAGTTTCATACTACTACTACTACTACTACTACTACTACTACTACTACTACTACTACTACTACTACTACTACTACTTGTCTATGGAGATTGCATGGCTGTGTGCTTGATGTTATTCACCTGTAAGCAATGGGTGTGGCTGAAACACCTGAACTCAATAATCCGGAGGGGTGTCCACCCCTTTAACTGGTTGCCGACACAGGACGAGAATGCTCGTCCTGAGTGGCGAGTACTTGGCACATTAGGACGAGCATTCTCGTCCTGTGTGACAGCTGTCTGTGCACGCGATTGAGAGCGGGACAACGGCTGTAATACACAGCGTCGGCCCCGCTCTGACAGCGGAGAGAAGAGAAACATCTCTCCGCCGTTAACCCTTTGAAAGCCGCGATGAAAGTTGATCTTGGCGTTCAAGGAAAGGGGACTGCGCTTTGATCGAATCACAGAAGGTAACTGTGACGCGATCAAAGCCCACAACTTGTATGGCCAGACAGCCCAGGGTCCAGTGAAGGACCCCAGGGCTGTCTGAACATATTTCCTGTTGTTAGGGCATACTGAGGTCTACCCTAACAACTGCCTGCGTACAATCAGTAACAGGCTAATGTACTGGCATATAGATCTATGCCAGTACATTACAGTTACAAACTAAAAATGATAAATCCCTTTATGGGATTAAAAAAATAAAGTTAAATGAATGTAAAAAAAATTAATGATAAATAAATAAATAAAAAGTAAATAAAATACACAGAAACACAATTTTTTTTATAATAAATAAACTTTTTCAAATATAAGTCCCAAAACATGAAATAATATAGACATATTTGGTATCGCCACGACCGTAACAACCTGTACAACAAACGTATAACATTATTTATGATGATCGGAGTATGGTATAAAAAAAAAAAATATTAAAACTGCTGCGGAACTGCTTTTTTTCTGCATTTTCGCCAAAATAAAAATTTATAGAAACTAAACGATAATGTATTTATACCAAAAAATGGTACCTACATAAAGTACAACTCGTCCCGCAAAAAACAGAGTCTCGTACAACTACGTCGTACAAAAAATAAAAGTGTTATGAGCGTCGGGATGCAAAGAGGGAAATCTAAAAAAATTGTTCTGTCCTCAAGGCCAAAATTGGCCGTGCCCTTAAGGGGTTAAAGGTGAATACCTGTTATTTGTTTTAGTACATTGAGTACTAAAACGTTCTTTTTTGCATTGATTGTCAGGGACTGGGGCTGCATGGATATTTACATTTTGTTTGGATGAGGTGCAGGCAATGAAGTGCGTACACAGTCGGCGAAACTTATCAAAAGAAGTGCAAAGGAAAAATGGATTCACTTTCCAAAATGAAATCTGGAATTTGATTGGTTGCTATAGACAACTCCACTTTCCTGTGTACTAGTTTTGATCAATTTGCCCAATGTCCGCAGACTATTCAGTATGGACCCGTATATAGACACATCTACTAGTAGACAGACATGGTCCCAAAGTTGTAGTTTGAAGCACCTGCGTCCCAATGCAAACTCTATATCAGGACCATCATTTGCCATCTATAGCACTGTTGCCCTCATGTGGCAGAAGTCTTGCCCCCCCCCCCCCCTTTCCCAGATATATTTTGGTTGGGGACACGTTAAGGCTCAGTTCACACGTTGCGTAAATACTGCGGATTTTCCGCAACCGAATTCGTTGTGGAAAATTCCCAGCATATACAGCAGCGGCTGGGAAAACTCTATGGCCGGCACTTATGGCCTTTTATATGGCTAACACATTGCTATGGGGGCTCCTGTGGCTGGCACTTTTGGGGCTTCTGTAGAATTTTAATGGAACATCTGTTGCTCACACATTGTTATGGCTACATTTGTGGCAGGCATATGGGGGCTTTTGTTGCTAGCGTATCATTATGGGGAATCTGGGTCTGGCACATAATTAAAGGGGCATCTGTGGCTGGTGCATCATTATGGGGAATCTGTGGCTGGTTTGTCCTTATAAGGGCCCACTCTTGGCATATCATTATAGAGGCATCTCAGGCTGGCACATAATTTTTAGTAGAATCTGTAACTGGCGCATCATTATAGGGGCATCTGTGGCTGGTACATCATTTTAGGGGAATCTGTTAATGGTACATCGTTATAGGGGCATCTGTGGCTGGCACATCATAGGGGGATCGGTGGCTGGCACATTATTATAGGGGCTTCGGTGACTGGCACATCATTATAGGGGCATCTGTGGCTGGTGCATCATTACAGGGGCATCTGTGGCTGGCGCATCATTAAAGGGGCATCTGTGGCTAGCACATAATTATAGGGACATCTGTGACTGGTACATCCTTATAGGGCCCCATTCATGGCACATCATTATATGGACATCTGTAGGTGGTACATCATTATTGGGGCATCTGTGTCTGGTGCATCGTTATAGGGGCATCTGTAGCTGGCACATAATTAAAGGGGCATCTGTGCTGGTACATCATTCTAGGGGCATCTGTGGCTGGTACGTCCTTATAGGGGGCCACTCCTGGCACATAATTATAGGGGCTTCGGCGGCTGGTGCATCATTATAGGGGCATCTGTGGCAAGCACATCATTATAGGGGGATCTGTGGCAAGCACATCATTATAGGGGCACCTGTGGCTGGTACATCATTTTAGGGGCATCTGTGTCTGATACATCATTTTAGGGGCATCTGGGGCTGGTACATCCTTATAGTGGCCCACACCTGGTACATCATTATCTGCGCATTTGTGACTAGGGGCATCTGTGGTGGCTACATTATTATTGGGGCTTCTGTGGCTGGTACATCCTTATAGGGTCCCATTCATGGCACATCATCTTAGGGGCATCTGTACCTAGCACATCATTATAGGGACATCTGTAGCTGGTACATCATTATAGGGACATCTGTAGCTGGCACATAATTAAAGGGGCATCTGTGGCTGGTACATCCTTCTAGGGGCATCTGTGACTGGTACGTTCTTATAGGGGCCATCTCTGGCACATAATTATAGGGGCTTCTGTGGCTGGTGCATCATTATAGGGGCATCTGTCGCAAGCACATCATTATAGAGGCATCTGTGGCTGGTATGTCCTTATAGGGGCCCACTCCTGGCACATAATTATAGGGGCTTCTTTGGCTGGTGCATTATTATAGGGGCATATGTGGCAAGCACATCATTATAGGGGCATATGTGGCTGGTACAACATTTTAGGGGCATCTGTGGCAAGGACATTATTATGGCGGCATCTGTGGCAAGCACATCATTATACGGGCTTCTGGGGCAGGTACGTCCTTATAGAGGCCCACTCCTGGCGCAAAATTATAGGGGCTTCTTTGGCTGGTGCATCATTATAGAGGCATATGTGGCAAGCACATCATTATAGGGGCATCTGTGGCTGGTACATCATTTTAGGGGCATCTGTGGCAAGCACTTCATTATTGGGGCATTTGTGGCAAGCACATCATTATACGGGCATCTGTGGCTGGTACATCATTTTAGGGGTATCTGGGGCTGGTACTACTGGCACATAATTATAGGGGCTTCTCTGGCTGGTGCATCATTATAGGGGCATATGTGTCAAGGAATCATTATTGGGGCATCTGTGGCAAGCACATCATTATAGGGGCATCTGTGGCAAGGACATCATTATAGGGGCATCTGTGTCAAGCACATCATTTTAGGGGCATCTGGGGCTGGTACATCCTTATAGGGGAATATGTGGCTGGTGCATCATTATATGGGCATCTGTGGCAAGCACATCATTATAGGGGCATCTGTGGCAAGCACATCATTATACTGGCATCTGTGGCTGGTACATCATTTTAGGGGTATCTGGGGCTGGTACGTCCTTATAGGGGCCCACTACTGGCACATAATTATAGGGGCTTCTCTGGCTGGTGCATCATTATAGGGGCATATGTGGCAAGGAATCATTATAGGGGCATCTGTGGCAAGCACATCATTATACGGCATCTGTGGCTGGTACATTATTTTAGGGGCATCTGGGGCTGGTACATCCTTATAGGGGAATATGTGGCTGGTGCATCATTAAAGGGGCATCTGTGGCTGGTGCATCATTAAAGGGGCATCTGTGGCTGGTGCATCATTATAGGGGCATCTGTGGCTGGTGCATCATTAAAGGGGCATCTGTGGCTGGTGCATCATTAAAGGGGCATCTGTGTCTGGTGCATCATTATAGGGGCATCTGTGGCTGGTGCATCATTAAAGGGGCATCTGTGGCTGGTGCATAATTTTAGGGGACCTCTGGCTGGTACATCACTATAGTGGCATGCCCTTTATGGCCACACATAGGTGGCATATGAAGTGGCAGTGGGGGGTATTGTTGGAGGCAGGTGTCAGGGTCACCTATCCTATTAAGTGCCAGCTCTTCGGGTCAGGGCCACTTTCCTGGTAACAGATTTCGGGCTGAATGGACACGTTTCACCCGATACAAGAGAATTACAGGGCGAGATGTGAATGTACAGGCGGCACGCAGGTTTCCCTCAGGTTGTGACTCTCCCCCTTGTCTGCCTCTCCTCCCCTCTTCGCGGAGGTTTGGGGTGGGGGGGCTGGGATCACCCCGGAGCCCGGCCTCCCCTCTCATTGGACGGCGGCAGAGAAAAGCTGTCAGCCCATGTGGCGTGGCCGGCGGAGGATGTCTGTCATTTAAATAGACGGTGCTGCTGCGAGAGAGAGGCTGAGAGCTCTGAGACATCCCAGAGACTGCACCAGCAGGGAGGCGGCACCGGAGAGACATCACCAGCAGCGAGGGGGCACAGGAGGAGACATCTGCTGCATCACCCACTCACTCATTATAAGGAGAGACAGCTCAGCACAGGCAGCAGTGCCAGGCAAAGGTAAGTGCCCCTGCCCATGATGCCACTAAGCAGATCTATGTCACCAGGCAACCTGGATCCAGAAAAAATGGGGAAGAGGGAGGGACAACACTGAGATTTTCTGCAAGGCAATGCATACCAATGTGTCCATTATCTGCCAGCGGGGATGGCATGGATGCTGGTCTGCCACGCATGATACCCACAGCATGATTTGTGCCACGCTCATTTACATTGTAGCTATGCAGGATCAATTTACTAGATGATCAATTAGGTTTTTACATTTGATCTCATTAGATTATTTATTATTTTTTTATATTGTTGTTATTATTATTTAAAATTTATTTTGCAAAATAATCATGAAATATGACATTAGATGTGCAGCGTATAATAATGCATATGGTCTGTCCATGGCAGTGTAGCTGCAAAGGGGCCCCCCCAAAGACAAGAGGGCCCTCGCCCGTAGCTTTATGTCCGCCCTTGCCTTCATATACGTGTGGAATATCATCAGTGACTATGGGATATAAGAGGATCTATGTGCTTTATGGGGCATACAAGACCCTGACCTGTTTACTGGTGTCTACAGGATCTATGTGCTGGGATATGGGATCAATTATCTATTAAAATCCCACAAAATCCCCTTTGCCATGTGATGTAGAGCCGGCCGGATACTGCACCATTGCTGATGTTTGCTTACAGCGTCGTAGCCGGTGATTTTGATATGAGTAGTAGTTGGTTACTATGTGTGTAGTACGTAGGATGCTGGGAGTCACGTTCTTTAATACATGTTGTCTTGTGTAAGGCTTTGTTCACACTCGAAATATAATAGGATACACTATTTTAGCGCAACAGAATTGTATTCTCTTTTTTGTTTTTATTCCATTGTATTCTGTGGGGGCAAAGACTGTTTAAGGCTTCGTTCACACCTGCGTTGGTGTGTTCTGTTGTTCTGCACCCATCAGAGGAGCAGAACTAGGGAATAGTGGAAGCAACGGCCGACACCGCCGACGGAAACCATTGACTTTAAGGTGTCCGTTATTTTACCGGAGAAAATAGGACAGCATGCTGCGCTATTGTCTCCGGTAATCTTGGCCCCTAACGGAGCTTCCTAACAAGGCCTAATAAGTGTGACTGGGGCCTTTGGCGTCATGCACACGACCGTAGTATTTTTCTGGTCCGCAAATTCCCGGACCGTGGTCCATATTTTGCAGATGAAATGTCATCCATAGTGCATCCGTGTGTCATCCGCAAAATGCGGAGTCATAAAAAAGTGCACGGAAAACAATGACGCTGACTTCCTGTCGTCACTTAGCAACACTTCCGCAAATTACGGATGTCAAATGGAGGTGTATCCGCAGTTTCCACGGGCCCATTGACTATGGGCAAGTCCATAGCGAATTTGCGGACCGTAATAAGACATGTCCTGAGTTTCTGCGGCTCAGATTTGCGGTCCTGAAAGAAACCGTGAATACCACGGTCGTGTGCATGGTGCCACAGCAATGAATGGGTCCGCAAATTCACCCGCAGATTTGCGGATGAATCGCGGACGCAAAAACACATTTCTTTGCATGCGGCCATAGGCCCCATGCACACGAACGTGCTTTTGCGGCCGCAATTCCCCCGAAAATCCACGGGAGAATTGCGGCCCCATTCATTTCTATGGGGCCATGCACACGACCGTAGTTTTTGCAGTCTTTGCACGGCCCAGGAGCCCGCACCGCAGAAAGAACGGGCATGCCTTATTACGGCCGTGATTTTCGGGTCGGCTGGCTGCGGACTGTCAGCCGCGAGCCGCCCGCAAATCGCGGGCCATGCACGTGGCCGCGGCCATTATTTTCAATAAGCCCGGACCGCAGAAGACGGCCTTAATAAGGCATGTTCGTTCTTTCTGCAGTGCGGGGTCCCGGGCCATGCACGGACCGTAAAAACTACGGTTGTGTACATGGCCCCATAGAAATGAATGGGGCCGCAATTCTCCCGTGGATTTTCGGGGGAATTGCGGCCGCAAAAGCACGTTTGTGTGCATGGCGCCTTAGGCCTCATGCAGACGACTGTGTTCGGTCTGTGATATAGAATCCGCATGTCAGTGCGGGACAGTACTCCCACGGAGAGGCAGGGACACCTAGCGTTATACATAACTATGAGGTTAGGAGCCCTTCTCCCTGAACTGTGTTCAGTCGTGGATGTGCGGCCGACATGCGGACCGTATATCATGGACTGAACACGGTCGTGTGCATGGGGCCCCTTAGACATAAGCTTTTTGGGTGGCAGATAACTCATATATGGCGGATAAGTCTTGATCGTTTTCTCTAGTTAAAAAAAAAACAATAGGGAATTGCTATTTATGCACAAGTGTAAGATAATGGAGATCTTCCTCCAGTGCCAAGGGGATTTGTGTGCTTTATCATTCTTCATGAAGGAATCAGTTCATAGACCCCCACCAATGTTATCTGCTGACATCTCAAGGAATCACCAAAAGGTGGAGCTCCCCTTTAAATGACAAGTTCATAGACCACCACTGTTTTTACTCCTAGAGAACTGATTTAAATGGAGGAAACTTCTGGGGAAAAAAACACTTTTATTTAGTTTTATAAAAGACAAAGGTTCTTGGAGCTAAACCCAGAATTTTCGGTAGCCAGAAAATAAAAACTTCCATATACATCAATAGGAAACGGCCAAAAAGTTACATAGGAACATTGGTCACCTGGAACTTGTCCAGTCCTGACTGAACCTTTTAATGAGTGACATGTAGAGTTCTTCTTTAACTTATAAGTCAGGCTCACATGGGTTTATGCCTTTTAGTGACAGCTGGGAACCTGACCGTAGTTTATCTTAGGTGTGTCAGCATTGTTCATTCATTCATTCAAACTAATATTGGTTAACTCATTCTTTTCACACACCTCTCAGATGCGTCTCACAGAGATGTCATAACAGTCACGTCATTGGGTTAAGGAAATGGGAACCCCTCCGATGTCTAGAATAAACAGGCCTCGGCAATTGGAAACCACTCTTGGGCCCTCTAATGAATGTTATTACCGGAATACCCCTTTAATATAGGTACTTTGTACAATGTACAGAGGCTCGGAAGGATCGAATAGTGACGTCGTTACCTCAGAGGTTGACTCGATCACTGGCCACAGTGAATATCCTGTCTAAATTTATATTATTCTGGATTTATTCAGGGAAACTATTTCTATTTGTCATTAAATCTGGACCTGCCAGGCTTTGTAGGGCACGATTAATCCCGTCTGAATCCTGCGTAACATCATTTGTTTCCTCACAGAGGAGGCATTTTCCTCGCTGCCATCTAGAAGCATGTATGTGTTAAGATGGAGCTCAGCTCCTTAGTCACAAAATGCCTTCCCTTGACTGTAACACGCTCCTCCATCCTAAGGGGCCGAGTCTCATTCCAATTCACAGCTAAGAGTGAACTAGGCCACAGTACGGCCATGGGAAGAAAGGCCCCTTTGCTAATTCAACACGGCTTTGTGTTTGTTTCGGAGGGATAAATTCATCCCCTCCCCTCCTGAATTAGGATGGCGAGCTTTCTCTGTAACACAAATATTAGATAATATGATATATAAATTACAATGTAATGCAATATAATATACTGCACTATACTATGATATATAATATACGGTAAAATACAATATAATATACTGCACTATACTATGATATATAATATACTGTACTATACTATGATATATAATATACTGCACTATACTATGATATATAATATACAGTAAAATACAATATAATATACTGCACTATACTATGATATATAATATACTGTACTATACTATGATATATAATATACTGCACTATACTATGATATATAATATACAGTAAAATACAATATAATATACTGCACTATACTATGATATATAATATACTGTACTATACTATGATATATAATATACTGCACTATACTATGATATATAATATACAGTAAAATACAATATAATATACTGCACTATACTATGATATATAATATACTGTACTATACTATGATATATAATATACTGCACTATACTATGATATATAATATACAGTAAAATACAATATAATATACTGCACTATACTATGATATATAATATACTGCACTATACTATGATATATAATATACTGCACTATACTATGATATATAATATACTGCACTATACTATGATATATAATATACAGTAAAATACAATATAATATACTGCACTATACTATGATATATAATATACAGTAAAATACAATATAATATACTGCACTATACTATGATATATAATATACTGTACTATACTATGATATATAATATACTGCACTATACTATGATATATAATATACAGTAAAATACAATATAATATACTGCACTATACTATGATATATAATATACTGCACTATACTATGATATATAATATACTGTACTATACTATGATATATAATATACTGCACTATACTATGATATATAATATACAGTAAAATACAATATAATATACTGCACTATACTATGATATATAATATACTGTACTATACTATGATATATAATATACTGCACTATACTATGATATATAATATACAGTAAAATACAATATAATATACTGCACTATACTATGATATATAATATACTGTACTATACTATGATATATAATATACTGCACTATACTATGATATATAATATACAGTAAAATACAATATAATATACTGCACTATACTATGATATATAATATACTGCACTATACTATGATATATAATATACAGTAAAATACAATATAATATACTGCACTATACTATGATATATAATATACAGTAAAATACAATATAATATACTGCACTATACTATGATATATAATATACTGTACTATACTATGATATATAATATACTGCACTATACTATGATATATAATATACAGTAAAATACAATATAATATACTGCACTATACTATGATATATAATATACTGCACTATACTATGATATATAATATACTGTACTATACTATGATATATAATATACTGCACTATACTATGATATATAATATACAGTAAAATACAATATAATATACTGCACTATACTATGATATATAATATACTGCACTATACTATGATATATAATATACAGTAAAATACAATATAATATACTGCACTATACTATGATATATAATATACTGCACTATACTATGATATATAATATACAGTAAAATACAATATAATATACTGCACTATACTATGATATATAATATACAGTAAAATACAATATAATATACTGCACTATACTATGATATATAATATACGGTAAAATACAATATAATATACTGCACTATACTATGATATATAATATACTGCACTATACTATGATATATAATATACGGTAAAATACAATATAATATACTGCACTATACTATGATATATAATATACGGTAAAATACAATATAATATACTGCACTATACTATGATATATAATATACGGTAAAATACAATATAATATACTCTACTATACTATGATATATAATATACGGTAAAATACAATATAATATACTGCACTATACTATGATATATAATATACGGTAAAATACAATATAATATACTCTACTATACTATACTATGATATATAATATACGGTAAAATACAATATAATATTACACATATATATATAAAGAGAGGTACATGATAGTCTGACTGGATATTGTTTCTTAGGTAAACTAGAATTGATTTAGTTTGATTTTATAATCTATTTCCGCCTGTTCTTCAAAATTGTATTTAGCTGTTTCTAGGAAAGCCGTCATTCCTACTCCTGGCCTAGATATGCGGCTGTACATCCATCCCCCCACCATATCACTGCGTAGCTACGTTTATAGGACATTGGGTCAGCTAGGTGGGAGCCCATTTAAAGACTATGTACACCTTTGTATCATGCGCTGAGACCTGAATCCGTCAGTTCAGCGGGACTGACGGGTTCAGGGACAGCGGGTCCTGCTTGTCTCTATATTGTATACATGTATAGAAATGTAAGAATGTAATGGACGATGTGTCAAATAATTCAGATCTGTCTCTACAGAGTTACTATATCTATTGGAAGATGTGGTTGCACCATGCACCTCTATTGTTATAGGATTATAATCTCTACTTGGTTGACCTGTTTTGTTTTTTTTATAAGTATTGTCTAAGAATGTTGTGGATTATGTATTTTACCATATAGGTCTGTCCCTATAAGATTATAATGTAGTGGCTGTTGTGCTGTATTGTAATCGTAAAGTGGCCACAGATGTAATATTACAACCATAATCGATTGGTAACTATTATTGTTATGTCAATGGTTCAGAAACCACGACGTTCCACTGATGGGAATTATTATAAGTATTAGGCCTGATTCACATGAGCGTTGAATATGTCCATGTGACGGCCATTGAAACAACCACCGTCACACGGACCTATGTAATTCAATGGGGTCGTTTACACGGCCTTTGTTTCAACGGACTGTGTGAAGGGTCCGTTGAAAAATAGAACATGTCCTATTTTGTATTCAGATTGCTGTTTGCAATGGATCCAAATGGTCCCACATATGGTCACCTCTAGATGGTTGTGGATGATTGAATACATTTGCCTCTGTAAGGCCTAGTTCACACTGAGTTTTTTGGCGAGGAAACGGTGGCCGAAAAACGCTGCAAATAACGTGGCAAAGAGAGTGCATTCAGGTCAAAATCTGACTCAAAATTACTTCAGGAATTTTGAGGCCGATTTTTCTGCCGGCAAAAAACTCCATATGAACATACCCTAATAGGATCATTTTTGAGAATTTAGTAGACTATGGACTCTGAAATCTTGCCGTCTATTATTTGAGAATGTTGGGAGTGTGTCGTTGAGTTTGCTCTGTAGAGTAGGAACATTCTCTAAATGTGATGCAAAATGGGTCTAATTTTGGTTCTAGGCTGTAATCTGAATATTTTAAGGATGATATGTTGACAAAATATCCTATGGGCCACATCATAAAGACAACACACATCTCAAGGAAGGCCATTGCCGTGTAAACCAACAGCATCACAGCCCAAGTCCCATCTTCTACATGTGAGTCAAAGATCATCTTTAGCACCGTAGTGGCGAAATCATCTTCAGACGACCTCTGGTGCTAAAACTTCTGCTTTATCGTCCTCAAAATTCCATACATTTTAGTGATTTCAAATGAAATCTGGGATTATATTTGGCCTTATGTTGGAACAAGATCTTCTACAGAAACTGAATTAGCAATTTTGGTTGTAGTGGAATGCAAGTATGGAGATATAGAAGTCTCTCATCTGGAGAAAAGAGAGGAGCCATAGGGATTCTCCCTCCACTCAAAGAATATAGACGGGGTTAATCTTTAATAGTGCCGCAACTCTAACCCTACAACACTGCTGATCTGGGAAAAAGGAGGCATGGCTGTTTAGGACGCACAATTGGTCTGGTGGCGGGGGTCTGCAAGATTTGGATCTGTTGTCACCACCATGTAAAGATTGAATTAGACTCTTTTCAACCTCTGCTACTTAGAGGTACAGACGTGCTGCGTGTGGGTTACAATATTTTTGTACTATGTACATAAAGACATTTGTACACTCATCCCATTTGACTTCAACTGAAGAAATGGATTTAGCAATGCTAGTTGAGTAACACGTGTATCCATATCATGTTCAACTATTATTGTGCCAGCATGCTTCCAGTAATATTTATCCCCTTTTGTAAAATCATAATGATTGGTGAAGAACCTAAAGCGCTGCGACCCCTCCTGTAGCATAATACAACAAATTGGATTTTTGAGTCCCTCAAGGATCAATCGTAGGGTCTTCTCTGTCACTCCTGTGGTCAAATGAGTTGGACCTGTTGGCCTAAAGATAAGCTCCTTCAAGTCCACTTTTGGTTTTACTGTTCCTCTGTCCTTCATTGGAAGTTCCTTGTATGAACTGGAGAATTATGAGTACCTAATAACATCTTCATGAGCTTGGTCAACTTAGGCTGGGTTCACACACCCTATTTACGGCCGTAATTCGGGCTTTTTAACCTCGAATTACGTCCGAAAATACGTCTCCAAAGCGCCGGCAAACATCTGCCCATTCATTTGAATGGGTTTTACGATGTTCTGTGCCGACGGTCATTTTTTTTACGCGCCGCTGTCAAAAGACGGTGCGTAAAAAAGACGCCCGCGTCAAAGAAGTGCCTGTCACTACTTGGGACGTAATTGGAGCCGTTTTCCATTGGCTCCATAGAAAAACAGCTCCAATTACGTCCGTAATGGACGCAGCGAAAAACGCCTGCAACATGCCATTACGTCTGAAATTCAGGAGCTGTTTTCTCCTGAAAACAGCTCCATAATTTCAGCCGTAACGGACGCTGTAGTGTGAACATATCCTCAGGGTATGTGCACACGATAACGTCAATTACGGCTGAAATTACGGAGCTGTTTTCAGGAGAAAACAGCTCCTGAATTTCAGACGTAATTGCTCGTACTCGCGTTTTGCGAGGCATCCATTACAGACGTAATTTGGAGCTGTTCTTCATTGAAGTCAATGAAAAACGGCTCAAATTACATCCCAAGAAGTGTCCTGCACTTCTTTGACGAGGCTGTTATTTTACGCGGCGTCTTTTGGCAGCGACGCGTAAAATTACAGGTCGTCGGCACAGTACATCGGCAAACCCATTGAAATGAAAGGGCAGATGTTTGCCGACGTATTGGAGCCGTTTCAGGCGTAATTCGAGGCGTAAAACGCCTCGTTTACGCCTGAAAATAGGTCGTGTGAACCCAGCCTAAGTCTTCTACGTCTGGATAAAACTTTCAAGATGAAAGTCCTGTTTAAATCAGAACAGAAGTTTAGCTCCTTAAAAAGGGAACTTCACGTAAGGCCTCATGCCCACTTCAGTTTTTTTCGTCAGGATGCTATCCCTTGTTTTAACTGATATCACCCTGACACATTAATTTCAATGGGGCCATGCACACTTCCGTTGTTTTAACGGAACAGTGCGGCCGTTCCGTCAAACATAGGACAGGCCCTACTCCTGTCCGTTATTGACGGAAGAGTCTCGGCCTATTCATTGATTTGGTCCGTGAAACAACGGTCTACACACGGAAGCCATCCGTGTGCGGTCCGTGTTTCACGGAACCATTATTAGCTGCCATACACCGGCCGACGGAAGTGGGCATGAGGCCTAATTTTTAATCGGAATTCCCCTTAAAATGATGGATTAGTAGACATAGGGAGGCAAAGACAAGGAGGATTATTCTACTCTGTTCTTTTTGAATTGTTCTAGTTTATATCATCTTGGGCAGAATGATAAAAGCTAGGGATAATTTAAAAGAAAGCATGAATATAAGCGTGCATTGTAATTGCCGTTGGAAAATTCGGTTTCCTAGAGATTTACGCACACCCTTTGGGAATCCTTGTCCTGGAAACACAAGACATTGTATCTGCTGGTGGAAATATGGTGGGCACGGAATGTACTTGAAAGGCTGCCAGCTCAGACGCTATCGTTTCTTAAGTCTCATGAGTTGCCGGAAACTCCTCTCGGGAAAGCCCTTTAGTGCCTTGGCCTGTCTACTCATACCCCTGTGACTCTTAGTACACCTGTGGTTCCAAAATTTGGGTTTTTGATTTCATGTTATTGCCATTGTTTTTGGATCTTGTAATGTTTTGTTAACATGTTGTAGGACCCAAAACATATTGCACATCTAACAGGAGACAATAAGAACCAAATGTAGGATGTCATTTACTTTGTTAGATGCCAGAGGGAGTCTGTCCAGGGCCTGTATTTAAGGGATTGACCCAGCATTTGTAAGCATGGTCCCCTAAACTAGGCACCATAACCCTGCCTACAGTGTAAGGCTTACGAGAGGTACAGTAAAATAAGTAGATAAGTATTTTGTTGTATTTATTATTTGATTTATGTTTCTAATATAGCACCAACATATTCTGCAGCGCTCTACATAAGTTGTCATCACTCACTGTCCCCAATGGAGCTCACAATCTAAATTCCCTATCAATATGTTTTTCAAGTATGGGAGGAAACTAGAAGAAATCCATGCAAACACGGGGAGAACATACAAACTCCATGCAGATGTTGTCTTAGGTCAGATTTGAACCCAGGATTCCAGCACTGTAGGACAACCTTGCTAACCACTGAGCCTCCCTGCTGCCATGGTTTCAGAAGGCATGGTTATAATGGATCGTGAAAATGAGCACGATCAACGAGACCGCTCGTTGATCGCCGCTCATTTGCTCCTTTCACAAGGAGCAATGATTGCTTATGTATGGGGATGAGCGATCGTTACCATGATCGCTCGTGCCCATGCATTTCCATCATGTCGGCAGCACATCTGCTTGTTTACACAGGGAGATGTGCTGCCAACAACGATAATATTTAATTCTGCATAAGCAAGCAGATCAGCCGCTGAACGCTTGTTTGCCCAATCATTGGCCTGTTTAATAGGACATTAACACTACAAAAGTTGCCTTATCTGCATGGACTGGGTCAAACACCCCCTTGTTAACTAAAACAATAAACCCATTGTAAATAAGAACTTTGGACAAATTCGATGGCTGAATACTTATTTCAAACAATTAGGATTTAGGAAAAGTATATGAATATATATATATTTACAGTTGCAAGAAAAAGTGTTAATACCTTCTCCAAGAGCTAATTGGCACAAGGTGTTTCAGTTAAGGAGATTAATTTGGAAGTGTGGGTTTCACGGGTACTTTTCCCATTGAATAAAGGCACACAAGGCCTGGTTACTGACAAATCCGTTCTTCTCAAGAAAGATTGGTTAGTGTGAATCATGCTTTGAGGCAATCCACTTTCAGAAGACCTCAGAAGACGTGTTATAGAGACGCTGGAAAAGGCTACAAAAGCATTACTACAAACCTGGGTGTACATCAATCCACAGTAAGACAAATTGTCTACGAATGTAGAAAATTCAGGACTGTTGAAACTCTCTAGGAGTGGGTGTCCTGTTAAGATGACTCCAAAAGTACAGCAGGCAATCCTGAAAGAGGTGAAAAAGAACCAAAGGGTAACAGCAAAATACCTACTTAAAGAGGCTCTGTCACCAGATTTTGCAACCCCTATCTGCTATTGCAGCAGATAGGCGCTGCAATGTAGATTACAGTAACGTTTTTATTTTTAAAAAACAAGCATTTTTGGCCAAGTTATGACCATTTTTGTAGTTATGCAAATGAGGCTTGCAAAAGTCCAAGTGGGTGTGTTTAAAAGTAAAAGTCCAAGTGGGCGTGTATTATGTGCGTACAAAGGGGCGTTTTTAATACTTTTACTAGCTGGGCGTTCTGATGAGAAGTATCATCCACTTCTCTTCAGAACGCCCAGCTTCTGCCTGATCACTGCTGTGTCGTCACTGACAGGTCCTGCATCGTGTCAGACAAGCGAGGACACATCGGCACCAGAGGCTACAGTTGATTCTGCAGCAGCATCAGCGTTTGCAGGTAAGTAGCTACATCGACTTACCTGCTAACGCCGATGCTGCTGCAGAATCAACTGTAGCCTCTGGTGCCGATGTGTCCTCGCTTGTCTGACACGATGCAGGACCTGTGAGTGACGTCACAGCGTGATCTGGCAGAAGCTGGGCGTTCTGAAGAGAAGTGGATGATACTTCTCGTCAGAACGCCCAGCTAGTAAAAGTATTAAAAACGCCCCGATGTACGCACATAATACACGCCCACTTGGACTTTTACTTTTAAACACACCCACTTGGACTTTTGCAAGCCTCATTTGCATAACTACAAAAATGGCCATAACTTGGCCAAAAATGCTCGTTTTTTAAAAATAAAAACGTTACTGTAATCTACATTGCAGCGCCAATCTGCTGCAATAGCAGATAGGGGTTGCAAAATCTTGTGACAGAACCTCTTTAAGACTCTACAAGCTGCAAAAATCTCTGTTGATGGGTCCACTATTAAAAACATTCTGAAATAAAATGGTGTTCATGGAAGGACACCATAAAGAAAGCTGCTGCTGTCCATAAAAAAAAACATTGAGGCCCGTCTCAAGTTTGGCCGAGACAGCCTGGATGTTCCACAATGCATCTGGGAAAATTTTCTATGTACAGATATGGCAAAAGTGGAACTTTTTAGCACAGATACACACAATACCATGTTTTGCGGAAAAAGAACACTGCACACCAACACCAAAACCTCATCCCAACTGTGAAGCATGGTGGAGGGAGCATCATGGTTTTGGGCTGAATTGCTGCCTCAGGGCCTGGACGCCTTGCGATTATTGATGAAGCAATGAATATAAGGGCAGCAGTCCATGACCTCAAGCTGAAGAGACGTTGGTTAATGCAAGACATTGACCCAAACACACAAGTAAATGAACTAGAAAATTGTTGAAATTGAGAAAATTGGTGTTTTATTATGGCCAGGTAATAAACCTGACCTTATCACTATCGAGATGCCGTGGAATGACCTGATAAGGCCTTTGTACGTAAGCCATCGAAGAAATATTGGAGAACTGACACACATTTGTAGACAGGAATGGTCCAAAACATCTCCTCAACGTTGTGCAAATCCTATTTGCAGCTACAGGAAACATTTGGTGGAGGTGATTTCTGCTAAAGGAGGATCTAGAGGTTATTAAATTCAAGGGTTCACTTACTTTTTCCTGCACTGTGGATGTTTACTCTATGTCCTAAATAAAAGACAAGAACATTACAACTTTTTGTGTACTATTAGTTTTGTTAGATTGTGTTTATCTCGAATTGTGACTTAGATAATAACAATCAGATCACATTTTGTTAGTAATTAACGCAGAAATGCAAATAAATCTCAAGGGTTCACTTAGCTTTTCTTGCAACTGTATATATATATATCTATATCTATACATATATAGATATAGATATATATCTATATATATATACAGTCGAGTCCCATTATTATGACCACCTGCTAATATCCAGAGTAACCGCCGTGTGCAGCATGGACAGCAGCTAGACGAGCTGGGAGTGACTCAATAAGGTGCTGGTCGGTGGTCTCCGGTATCTGGCGCCAGGCTGACTGCAGTGCATCACATTTACTGGAGGGTGCGTGGGGAAGGAGCCATAGAGCGAACAAGATGATCAAGGTTGTTCTACAGATGCTCAATAGGGTTCAAGTCTGGCGAATCATGGGGCCAATGTAGTGCTTGGAGGTCTTGGTCGTGCTCTTCCAACCACTGTCGGACATTTGTAGCTGTGCGACATGTCGTATTGTCTTGCCGGAAGATTCCATTTGCTCCAGGGAAGACATACAGCATTTATGGGCGGACGTGATCTGCAATGATGGATTCATACCCAAATCGGTTCAGAGTGCCTTCCTCATGGATGAGTGGGTCCAGAGAATGCCATGAAAAAATCCCCCAGAGCATAACGCTGCCGCCACCAGCTTGTGTTCTTCCAGCAATGGTTGAAGGGTGTTTGTTCTCTGATGTTTCTCGCCTGACACGCCAACGTCCATCTGTTCAATGAAGCAGAAAACTTGACTCATCGGAGAAGACAACCCTTTACCAATCATCGGTGGTTCAATTCCGATATTGCCGTGCAAATTGAAACTTTTTTTTCCTCTGCACCTTTGCTAGCATAGTAGCAGTGACCATCCATCTGCGTCGGAGCCCCATACGCAGTCGGGTTCCCTGAACTGTTGTGCTAGACACATGTCTGGTAGCCCCCTGGTTTATTTTCACGGTGAGCTGCTCTACTGTAGCGTGTCGTTCCGCCCTCGCGCACCTTCATAGCCGACATTCACCTCTCACATCAATGGCACATGATGCTCTGCAGTTTCCACGACGGTTATTCCCAATGGTGCCAACAGTTCACAAATCGCCCTGTTTGAGAAATACTGCAGCTCTTGCCCGAAAGCCAATAGTCAGCCCTTTTGGTAACTCTGATAAATCGCCACTTTTACCCATGGCAACAATAGTGATATGTGATCAGACAGCTTATCGCACACCTTATATACCCACCAAGCCAGCCACGACACATCACTTCCTTCATGGGCTACGCGCTGCCGACGTCGAAAGTAGGAGGTGCTCATAAACATGTGACTCAAATGTATATATATATATATATATATATATGTATATATATATACACAGTATATATATATATATACTGTATCTATTCAGTATCAACAAACAAATGCTTTCAAACATAATAGTAGTGGTTCACATTTTTTCTTGCCCATTGCTCTATGTGACATCTGTTCAGTTCATGTATATTTTACGGATTCAATTCATGTATATTTTAGAGATTTCTACCTAGACATTGGATAGCTGTTGTGAAATTGATCTTTTGCACAACAGCTGCCAGACCCAGCTCTACTGTAAATGCGCATAGTCAGTTGGCCAAACGTTCATGACCTATTAGCAAGCGATAAGAGGCTGCCACACACCCCTAGGACTACTGATCTCATGGGGAACCAACTTAACCAACCTGTGTCCCTCAACATAAATCAAATAGGTGACAGTGCTAGTAAAAATAACATAGTCCACCAACTAACCTCTAATGTCCAACCTTTTTTCTTCCCAAAAAATGCTAAGTGGTCATGTTTTTCTCCAGAGGACCTACAGACCACAAGCCGTCCCTAGTTATGTTGGATCGATAGTACACACGTAACGTAAGTGGTCATGTTTTTCTCCAGAGGACCTACAGACAACGAGCCGTCCCTAGTTATGTTGGATCGATAGTACACACGTAACGTAAGTGGTCATGTTTTTCTCCAGAGGACCTACAGACCACGAGCTGGCCCTAGTTATGTTGGATCAATAGTACACACGTAACGTAAGTGGTCATGTTTTTCTCCAGAGGACCTACAGACCACAAGCCGTCCCTAGTTATGTTGGATCGATAGTACACACGTAACGTAAGTGGTCATGTTTTTCTCCAGAGGACCTACAGACAACGAGCCGTCCCTAGTTATGTTGGATCGATAGTGCACACGTAACGTAAGTGGTCATGTTTTTCTCCAGAGGACCTACAGACCACGAGCTGGCCCTAGTTATGTTGGATCAATAGTACACACGTAACGTAAGTGGTCATGTTTTTCTCCAGAGGACCTACAGACCACGAGCTGGCCCTAGTTATGTTATATCGATAGTACACACGTAACGTAAGTGGTCATGTTTTTCTCCAGAGGACCTACAGACCACGAGCCGGCCCTAGTTATGTTGGATCGATAGTACACACGTAACGTTTTTGGCGTAATATCCCTAACGCACCATCATAGGGGTCTGAACCTGTAAGCGTAGTGGACAGTTCTGGCCCGTGTTGGAGAGGTGAGGGAGAACATATGACTTTTAGCTGACAGGTGATTAAACCAGTTTCTATTTCCTGCCTGTTACTGAGCCTATTACTGGGGATAAAGGCACGAGCGCTATGAGTCAGACACGATCAGAAAAGATCTAAACAATTAAAATGACATTTGAGGGGAAGTAATTGAGAATGATGCCGTGTTGGGCCTAGATTAGAATATATTTCACAGAGGTTCCCAAAATAAAGTCATGTAATATTCCAATGTAATTTATGAGGCAATGTCAAGTGTGAAACATTACACCTCGTCCTGAATTCATATCTATGAAATAACCAAGTGATAAATCCGGGGTTGTCTATTTTTTTACTTTATGGGCCTGCCTGGGCCCAACAGATAGTCATCTGGTCCTATGGTAGGCCATAATGCTTCATTGTATGTGAGAAGATGCTGGTGCTTCTCACATGTTTTATTGGAGACCACTTTAAACATTGAACAGATAGAGACTGCAGAGCCCAGAACCATGTAATGATTTTTATTAAAAACTAAGAAATTAATAAAAATTAAGAAATATACAGTGATGCCATAAAAAAAGCAGTAATGTGAATGGATCCGAAACCAAAATGTGTCATTTTTGAATCTCAAAATTCTTTCACTTTTTGTCCGCAGATTAAATATGGAGGATATTGTGATAGCTGGAATAGCGGGAAGATTCCCGGAATCAGACAATCTGCAGGAATTCTGGGAAAACCTCATAGGAGGAACGGACATGGTAACAGAGGATGACAGAAGGTGGAAACCAGGTAACTGATCACACTAAGTTGTAATGGAGAATATACTCTGCGTGTATGTAAATATATATATATATATATATATATATATATATATATATATATTATACGGACAAAAGTATTGGGACACCCCTCTTAATCATTGAATTCAGGTGTTTATTTCAGTCCCATTGCCACGGGTGTATAAAATACAGCTCTCGCCATGCAGTCGCCTTTACAAACATTTGTGATAGATTGTAAAGAGATCACTAAATTTCAGCGTGGTCCTGTAACAGGACGGCACCGCTGCAACAAGTCAGTTCATGAAATTTCTTCCCTGCTAGATATTCCACCATCAACTGTGATTTTTATTATTGCAAAATGGTAGGGTTTAGGAACCAGAGCAACTCAGCCATGAAGTGGCAGACCACGTAAAGTTACAGACTGGGATCGCCAAGTGCTGAGGCGCATAGTGCATAAAAGTCGCCAACGCTCTACTGACTCAATAACTGCAGAGTCCAAGCCTCCTCTGGCATCAGCACAAAAACGGTACACTGGGAGCTTCATGGCATGAGGGCCGAGCAGCTGCATGCCAGTCTTACATCACCAAGCACAATGCCAAGCGTCAGATGGTGTGGGGTAAATCCCGCCACCACTGGACTCTGGAGAAGTGGAAACGTGTTCTGTGGAGTGATGGATCACGCTTCTCTATCTGGCGGTCTGATGGATGAGTCTGGGTTTGGTTAATGCCAGGAGAACGTTACCTGCCTAACTGCATTGTGCCACCTGTAAAGTTTGGTGGAGGAGGGATAATGCTATAGGGTTGTTTTTCAGGGGTCGGCCCCTTTTTTCCAGTGAAGGGAAATCTTACTGCTTCAGCATACCGAGACATTTTGGACAATTGTAGCTTCCAACTTTGTGGGAACAGTTTGGGGTTTGGCCCTTTTCTCTTCCTCATGACTGCGCCCCAGTGCACAAGGCCCATAAAGAGTTTGCTGTGGAAGAACTTAACTGGCCGCGCAGAGCAACCTTTAGGGTGAACTAGAACGGAGATTGTGAGCCCGGCCGTCTCCTGACCTCACTAATGCTCTTCTGGATGAATGGGCAAAAATTCTCTACAGACACACTCCAAAATCTTGTAGAAAGAGAAGAGTGGAAGCTGTTTTAGCTTCAACTCCATATTAATGTCTATGGATTTAGAATGGGATGTAATAGATGCTTCTGTAGGTGTGTAACGTCCAATGGGATTGTGGATCCACTCGGCTACTCTGCCGGAACGGAGTAGCTGCTGGCCAAACAGGTGTTAAACAGTCACAGGTAGGTGGTACCTTGGTAGCAGCTGGATATAGGCAGATAGCATAAGAAGGTGTAATGTACAGGTTTCCCAATACTTTTGTCCATATAGTGTATGTATGTGTGGGATCTATGAAGACATTACTATATATGTTATCTCTCCATCTTCAACAGTTAAGAGAAAAGTAAACTAAGCTAACTAAGCTAAAAAACAAATTGTTATTACTATTATTATTATAATATGATTTTTGCACGTTTTTCCAGGACTATATGGACTACCAACCAGAAATGGAAAAATCAAAGAAATCAACAAATTTGATGCCTCATTTTTCGGAGTCCACCCTAAGCAAGCTCATACCATGGACCCACAGTTGCGCATACTTTTAGAAACTTCATATGAAGCCATAGTAGATGGAGGTGAGATTTGGATTATGAGGGAACTCGTAGTGCTGAAATTCAAGTGTCTTTTCAATAGGTTTATTCATTTCCCTGTTTCAAACATGAAATTAGGGGGCTGCCATTCATTTGTGTTCACGAGTAGATACTTATTTTGCGAGAAAAAAACAACCCATTACGTAAATTAAATTTTTTTGTAGCCATGCGTTGCTTGTTCTGAAGTAGAGAATTGACCCGATTCACACAGGGATTAAGCCAATCTGAGTTTAATCCCTGTATGGCTGAACCCCCTTCTAGGATCAGCCACCGTCACTTAACTTTTTACAAATATTTGTTGAGGGCAATAATTGGACAATAATGGATCTGCTTCATGCAACTCTGATTTTTTTGTAAAAAATTATTTTTGGAATGGACATTTTAGAATTGAAATCAATATAAAGCTACAAATAAAAGTAAAATATATTACCAAATTTTAACCTTCCCGTGGGTTTCAAAAATAAAGCCATATTTTATTCACATTTTTAACCCCGAAAACTTTACTTGTAGAATTGTTTCACATCCTTATTTCTTTTCATTTAGGTATGAACCCATCAGATCTACGTGACACAAACACCGGTGTCTGGATAGGTGTTAGTGGTTCAGAAGCGGCTGAGGCCTTTAGTCGAGATCCAGAAAAGCTGCTTGGGTACAGCATGACTGGATGCGAACGTGCCATGTTTGCCAATCGTATATCATATTTCTTTGACTTTAAAGGTGGGTCTCGACTATGTTGTGTGTCTATAATAACAAAGACTTTTTATATATATATATTTTTTTTACATATATGTATGATTTGTTTTAGGTCCAAGTATGGCTATAGACACCGCATGCTCATCCAGCTTATTGGCTTTAGAAAATGCATACAAGGCGATCTACCATGGACAGTGCAATGCTGCCATCGTTGGTGGAGTCAATTTGCTGCTGAAACCCAACACATCAGTACAGTTTATGAGGTTGGGCATGCTGAGCCCAGATGGAGCATGCAAGTCTTTTGATGCTTCAGGTAAGGGAATAGCGACTGCCTCACTATTCATTCTCACATGTCTCCAGGTCTGGAAAAATACAGTTTTTGCGTCAAGAAACCAATGCTACCAGTTGGGTACATAGAAGAGAAAGGGCACCATAGATAAAATAAAATGGGCTCCTCAATTTGGTGACGGGTTTTGCCCGTGACATTTGTTTCCCCCTTCACACCCTCTTCATGACTCTTTGACCAGTCCTTTAGAGGGGAGTCCTGTACAGGTTCTTCTCATCCAGTGGTAAAGGGGGTAGTAATAACCGTGGTTGGGCCACCTCTCTCGTGGGGCCCCATGGCAGTCACATGTATGGTATACATCCTTGAATGCAACTATTTCAATATCTTTTCATTCCTATTTGTAAATTATATTTGGGAAGTCACACCTAGGTATATTATAAGCCATATCTATTCTATACAATGGAAGTCTTCTGACATAATCATAGGTGCAAAAAACCCCGAATAATTTAAAGATTTTGATGAAACCTTAAGTCAGTAAGATTAAGAAATGTATTTACAGCCAGTGGGCAAGTCCAACACATTACATATAGCCTTGATGCATGAGGATTTTCCTATCCTCGCTTTATAATTCTCCATTGAACAAGTTCTTCAAAAGTTCAAGTTGAAACAGGTAAATGACAGCATCGTAGGATTAGCTGTCGGCTTGATTCTTTTAGCTGATGTCATTTATGCTCGTCTTATGTCCCTGCTTTAGGAAATGGATATTGTCGTTCTGAAGGTGTTTGCGCCGTCCTGGTCACTAAGAAGTCTCTGGCAAATCGAGTATATGCCACCATTGTGAATGCTGGGAGCAATACTGACGGCTATAAAGAGCAAGGTGTGTCACTTCACAGAGGTCAATGTTGTCTTCTGTGTATTCAAGGCAGCCAGTGGTTTGGTGCTATCTGGAGTCTTATAGCTTAGGGTCCTCTTACACGGCCCGACAAGGGCCGTGTAAACAAACGCCGATCAACGAGACAGCTCGTTGATCGGCGATTGTTTTTTCCTTTGGAGCTATATATGGGGAAGAGCGCTCCTTCCTACGAGCACTCGTCCCCATACATTTCTATCATGTTGGCAGCACGTCTCCCTGTTTACACATAGAGATGTACTGATGACAACGATAATATTTTAGGCTTCATAAACTATACGATTAGCCGATAAACGAGCGTTTACTCGTTCCATCGGCTGATCGTTCCCCTGTTTACACAGGGCAATGATCGGGAACGATCGTTCTGTGACTTTGCCCGATAATTGGCCAGTTTAAAGGGGCCTTTTATTTCTTTCATGTTAATGTAATACTAATTTAGAATGAAAAAAAAGCAGACCTCCGGACTCCCCCTTACTGAGGTACATTTGGGTATTAGTATGTCAATTGTCTAATGATATTCTGTTCTCTCACTATTGGTTCAGTTGCTTGTAGTTTATTATAATTTTATACTTGTTGTAAGGCAAAGATAGATGTCACCATCCCCTCTGTGACGGTGTCATCTCTACAGCATAATGGAGATCTAGTGATGTCATCAGCTGCGTGACATGTCTATTGCAAAGCAGCAGTCCTCATATATTTGTCCTACTGCCTGACAAACAATGCAAACAAATATATATATATGTACAGACTGCAGAAAATGGTGATGAAGCCTGCAGCAAAACGTTAAGAATTTGATTGCCCCTTCAATCCCATACTGGTTAAAGTGATTGTATTCAAGAATTGCTTATAATGCAATCCCTAATATAATATAAAAGGGGTGTCTAGGCGGTGCTTTACTAACATCACTTTAACACCTTCTCAGGTCTGAATAACTGTTTTGGGCTGGGATTTAGATGTTCTAAATAGTTTTGTCCTACACTACACTAGTTTGGGGCTTAAAATAAAATTTTGGATGACCAAAATAAACCTTTTGGGAAATGAATATTGATCCTGAGTAACACAGATAACTCTAATGTTGGTAATTATTGGAAACCAGAAAGGAAAGGGGCAGCAGCATTGGTGTAAATGTGCTCATTGTCTAGTTGAGCGGTCTCTGAGAGACAATGGCCTCCATCTCATCTGTATTCTACGGAGCTGCCTTCTCTGGTTAGTTTAAAATGTTCAAAGACTCCTCTGTCTTCTGCCAACAGGAGTGACCTTCCCATCCGGTGAAGTGCAGCAGCAGTTGCTGAACTCTTTGTACCAAGAGGCTGGAATCCAGTCCAGTGAGGTGGAATACGTGGAGGCCCATGGTACAGGCACCAAGGTAGTCCAACATAACAATACTGGCATAATGAGTGGTGGTGGATACAAAGGCCATTTAAAAATGCATAGACCACTAGGTGTAAAGGATTGATGCTTGAAGGTTTCTTCCGGATAGTCGTGACTTTTCTTAACATGTTGACCATATGTAGCTGTGAAGGAACTTTGGCATCTTCTTATTCCTGTTCCTTATATGTAAAATATATTTTCCTGGATGGTATATACTTTCCTCCACTTATCTGCCTACCCTCGCTGATCATGACCTTAGGTATTTAAAGGAGATTTAGAAAAACCATCTTCAAATTTCTCTATTTGGGAATTTCAAGTTAACAGAGGAAGCCCTCTTTTCAGGACTCTTATCCATTAGCCACAACAGAGTACAACTACAAAGAGCGTCTCTTGGTCTTGAGGAGCCGACGCATCCTTGCATTGCATGAATTTCCCATTGATTTCAATAAGAACAGTGTAATACCTAATTTCTCCTGTGGTGGTGCTGCAGAGTAGCTGACCTCCCCTACTGATTACAGCTGATCACTCAGTGAAACCTCTTATATAATTGGGGGGGGGGGGGCATCTTGAGAAAAAAAGGATTGTCAAAAGTGGAGAACCCATCAATGTTCAGTTTTAATTTGCCCCCAAAAATGTTATCTCGTCATACCAATACTTCACTATTATCAGCACTTAATTATTACATTTACAAACATGGTAAAAACAAATAAGAATTCAGATTCTACTGCATTTATAGGGATTGATGAGTCTGGACCAGTGATGCTCAAACTGTAGGGCGAGGAACCACCAGTTATTGGTGAGGCGCAACTGGAGAGTTAGTTTTGACAGATGTGGTCATAATCTACACAGTCCTTTCTCCAGCTGCGCCAATCTCTTAGTAACATAGTTGACTTATTCTGGGTTTAGGAGATAAATAAGAGTTAGATTAAGTCGTTTTTTTTACATTTTGGCAAGAACTTCAACCACTAGTGGTAAGGACCATATTCTTGATGGTGAAGCCCCCAGTAGAAAAGTTTGAGAAGACCTGGTCTATATAACCTGATATTGGTTCCGTTCTTGTATTTGGGCGTCTAATAATAATAAACAGAAATCATTGTTCTCTTGTATCCTGATGAAGCTATCTGGCTAAAATGCGTACAGCCTCTTGTTAATGCCCATATCTAGCTGCCATAGGATGGGCAGGCTGAGAAATAATACAATAAAACAGTATATCCCTCTGTGTCTATCAGGGCGAGTTTTCTCTACCCGGCCATACCTTCTTCCCTACTTACTGTATCCCTACCATTATTGACGGGCTGGTGAGGCAGTAAAGTGTCCGTAAAAATATTTTGGACACTAGAGTGATGTCTTTCCTATCCCACTATCTCCATAGGACCATCCACTATTTAGAGGAGATGGTCACCCCATTTTTTGGCCAGTGTGAAATCATATATATATATATTAGAAGGGACAGACAAAATAGTATGTCTTGGTGATCTTAATGGTGACGGATCCGGTGCGAATAGTTTCCGTTTGTCTCCATTGTGCAGGACGGAATCAATAGTGTAGTCGATTATGCTATTAAAGGGTCTTTACCAGTAAGCATGTTTATCACCTATATACAGGATACGGCATAAATGTATGAGCACCAGTTTCCCCCCGATAACTAGGCTGTCTCTGCTGCCCCATAGACAGTGAGTGGGTGCAGCGCACATTCGCAACCGCCACTCTCTTCAAATCCTCCTCATTACGATCGTGCAGTGAGGAGGAACAGGGGTCGGGACCACATTCTAGCGATCATGGGTGGCCCAGTGATCATACATGTATCACCTATCCTATGGATTGGTGATAAAGTGCTCTGTTGGGAAACCCCTTTAAATTAATTCCATACCTACAATGACAAATATCCAGTAGCGTGGCATACGTGATATTTTGAGGGCTCAGTTGAGCTGTGGTTCACAAGATTTTTTATTTTTAATGCATACTCAATAAAAGTTAAAAATGTTGACCGTATTATTTACTGTGATCCATTTGGCAAAACTGAAGAAACATAATTTCCCCGGATAATATCTCAATTATTTGTCTTGTCACCTTGCTCAAACACAATACAATCATATTCCATGACTTGTACAGGGAGACGGATACACGGACAGTTCACAGCCCAATGTAACCCACTCCTACCGTGGTGACACATCTCGCCTACTACTACCACCAATCTCACCAATCTTGTGTCCTGCAGGTTGGGGATCCCCAGGAAGCAAATGGGATTGCGAGTGTTTTCTGCAAGTCAGAAAGAGAACCACTGTTAATTGGATCCATCAAGTCAAATATGGGCCATCCAGAACCTGCCGCTGGTCTTGCTGCATTGTGTAAGGTGAGATGTGATGCATATTTTGAGTAATATATTGAGTTTAATTGTGGCAGAATGTATTGTAACCCAGATGTCATGATAAGATTCATTTCATAGTTGCTTCCAGTATAAGACCTCTTGCACACGACCGAGTTTGGGCCGTGAAAAACGGTCCGTGTGTCTGACGGACTTCACGGTCTGACCGTGGTACAGGTGAACGGGACTCCTGGCATCATAGACATTTATGATGCTAGGAGTTTCTGACTCCCCGCGGAACAACTGTTCCATACTGAACAAAATGATACAGTACGGAACAGCAGTTCCGTGGGGAGGTAGAGACTCCTAACATCATAAATGTCTATGATGCCAGGAGTCCCGTTCACTTGTACCGCGGTCGGGCTGAGAAATCCAGCCGAAATTCAGATATGGTATAGCTTAGCTTTATACTAAGGGTTACTACTCATTGTTTTAATTCTATGCCAAAATAGGTCATTCTGTCTCTTGAACATGGAGTTTGGGCCCCAAATCTCCATTACCAGAATCCAAACCAAGATATTCCTGCTTTGCAAGATGGAAGAATCCAAGTAGTGACTGAACCCATCCCAGTAAAAGGTGGTATTGTTGGCATCAACTCTTTTGGATTTGGTGGCTCCAATGTCCATGTGATCCTGAGACCAAACCAGAAGACATTATCCTCTGGTGAGGGCTCCCTTCCACTTCCCCGGCTGGTTCAGATATGCGGAAGGACACAGGAGGCTGTTGAATCTTTGATAGAGAAGAGTCGAAAACTTGCCTCCGATGGGACATTTGTAAACCTGCTGAACAACATCTCTGGAATTCCCTCATCAGCCATGCCATACCGGGGATACACACTTGTGGGAACAGAAAGCGATGTAAAGGAAATTCAACAGACACAGGCATCTGGCCGACCTCTGTGGTACATCTGTTCAGGTGAGAATTGCCATCCAACTCGGTTCTCTAGGAAGGTACTGTTCGGATATTGGATTCATTTTTGCTTAGTGCCTATAATAACCAGATAGACTCCCAGTAGTGCCCAGTGATGACTAATGTGACTAAAATATAATCCTAAAGGCTATGTTCAGCTTCTATGTATCCTGTATACATAGAATCTGTATTGTTCTCTCTCAGCCGATTCTGTCAGTTCAGCTGAACTGACGGCTCGGCTGATTGCGAGTCCTGCATGACATACAGCCACCTAATATAGATCTCATCTAAGGCTTCGGTCAGATCTGCGCCAGGGCTCCGTTCCGACGTTCCGTCTGAGCTTTGCATCGAAATGGAGCCCTGAATGATACAAATGGAAACCATTGGTTTCCGTTTCCATCACCATTGATCTCAATGGTGACGGATCTGGTGCGAATGGTTTCCGTTTGTCTCCGCTGTGGAGGGGTTCCGTTGTTTTGACGAAACCAATAGTGTAGTCGATTATGCTATTGATTCAGTCGAAACGACGGAACCCTTTCACAACGGAGACAAACGGAAACGATTGGCACCGGATCCGTCACCATTGAAATCAATGGTGATGGTAACGGAAACCTCTGGCTACGTTTCGACTGAAAATTTTGTTGGAACGGAGCCCTGACGCAGATGTGAACGCAGCCTAAGTCATCAACTTAGATGTGATCGATATTAGGTGGATCCTTGGTGTCAAGAGACACGCAAGACCCGCTCTCAGCCGAGCCGTCAGTTCAGAATTGGCTGAGAGAGAACGATTTAGGATACATAAAAGCTGTAAAGTAAAGATAAATTTTAATAAAAGTCAATTAAAAAAGTGCTCAAAATCAAAAAACATATTAATTAATGATAAGAAAAAAAAAAAAACTTTCAAAGGTGTACATAGCCTTCAATTAATATTAAAACACTAGGAGCAATATCATAGAAAGCCAGATGCTGGTGATGACGTATCAGTATGTTCTATGCAGGAATGGGAACACAGTGGAAAGGAATGGGTCACAGCCTCATGAACTTGGATATATTTCGGGAGTCCATTTTACGTTCCGATGAAGCACTAAAAGGAACCGGACTGAAAGTGTCGGAACTCCTGCTTCATGCCGATGATAGCACCTTCGAGGAAACCATCCATGCCTTTGTTGGCCTGGCTGCCATTCAGGTAGGACCTCTAGATGGTATTTCCTTCATTCCTTGAACATACCAACAATGGTATTTATATTGTGTGTATATATATATATATATATATAGTATACTCGGATCGGTATGTCACATGTTTAGTCATTGCTGACTGACCTCTCATCCTACTTTTCAGATTGCTCAGATTGACATGCTCAAAGCAATGAAACTGGAACCTGATGGCATCATTGGACACTCAGTCGGAGAGTTAGCTTGTGGATATGCAGATAATTCACTGAGCCATGCAGAGGCGATACTCGCTGCTTACTGGAGGGGACGGAGTATCAAAGAGGCAAAACTCCCTCCGGGGGGAATGGCTGCAGTTGGTATGTCATCTTATAGGCCGCTAAACTTCTTTTTTTACGTTTTTCAGACCATTGTCCTAATTCTAGTAAAAGGAAATTCGTAATTTATCATTTTTCGTCAAGGGTTCGTGAGAAATTTCTCATACTGCGTATCCGCCCTGGGCGCAGCAGGATATTCTCCGTTTTTCCGCTGCAAAAATCGCAACATCTGCTATTTGTTGCGGGATTTACTTCCCCGTTGAATTTAATGGGGAAATTCGCACCAAAAAAGAAACGATTACGCAAATACAATTGACATGCTGCGGATTAAAAAACGGCACCGCAGGTCAATTTTTGAGCGTTTTTCTCCGCTTATCATTTACGCAGCTACTGTATTACGCTGCGGAGTATTTACGCTACGCGTGACCTTACCCTAAGAGTTTTATATTGCATTTGAATATATTCAATGACATGAGCTTTCCCTTACCCATTCCATTATTTCAAACTCATATCTAAGGCCTCACGCACGTGCCCGAGCCATGTCCACGAAGCCCGTACTAGGACATGCGGAGTCTACGGAATACGGAGCCTTAGACGTTCTATGTTCCGATGTATGATGTCTCCGTACAGCACTGTATTTTCCCCTAAGAGCAATATTTCTAAGGGAGAGTATCTCATATCTGTAATACGGCATGCGGAGGAACATACCGGAGGGCCCATTTGCCCAGTATGGCAGTCTGTGGGCACCGTATTACGGATTCATACAACACAAATCGGTAATATGGCTGTATAAGTGATAAGCCCCTCTCAGCGGGAACATGTTCTTGTCTCAGGTTTTGTCTCAATCTTGTTCTGGTTTTTCTTTTATAAATCTCTTTAATTGACTTAATCGTGTTGCTCAGCTCAGCGGAGATAATCACATGCTTGTTTTCTCCATAAATCTCTTGTTTTTGGGGACTTTATGTTTTAGAAATTAATATATTCACTCAATAAGATTATTGTCACTGTAAGTAATCCTGGCCAGGGAAAAAAAAATTATTCTACTGATCCAATGAAGTTACTTCAGTGGCTGCAATTTGACTATAGTATGGTCAGAACATCCCAAAGGAACTAGCAGGTTATCAACCCACATGGAAATTGTACTGATCCTGAGTTACAGCCTATTATATTCCAGAGCTGCATTCACAATTCTGCTGGTTGTAATTGGAAACTGAAGGAGCGGGTAGGGTGGTATAGTAGACTGGTACCAAACTTCAAAGTGGCAATTATAATTCTGAAATCAGGACTTGGTTGATGGCCATTTTAATCACCTATCTGCCCCTTCCAGGGTCGGTATTGCTGCATGGTATTTGCCTGTTTATGACCCTGCAGATGACATTGCATTGGCTATTATCTTTATGTTTTAGTAAATACTTTCGTCCCCTATGAAATAATTATTCTGGAGCATCTTTTCTTAAACCACTTCATTGCGCCGCCCCTCTATTATTCCTCCTGGAAATATCTGAATAAATTGACAAATGGATGTCACCATTATCCTTGTCAATGGGGCATATCACTATACAGTCTGATACGGTCAATATAGTGCTGACATGGGCAGAGTGTGTGGACACATTTTCTTTGGATGAAGGAAATGGTAACGCCCAGTTGCCAATTTATTTATCTATTGACAGGAGGTATAACAGAGGAATGGCATAACCCAGAGCTCTAAAAAAAAGCTGCTTCAGAATTGTTATTTCATGAGGACTACAAGTATTTACTAACACAGACATGTCAATAAAACTGACCAGTCCTCTTTAATGTATAGACTATAAATTCCATTTCTCAATCAAACTCTACATTTTGTTTGATTTTTATTGATTTGGAACAATTTTTTCCTTGATCCTTGTTTGAGCAAATATGGTGATTCTCCGGCAATCAGATATTGTAATATTGACTGATTTACTCTTGTCAGGGCTTACGTGGGAGGAATGTAAAATTCAGTGCCCGGAGGGAGTGGTGCCGGCTTGCCATAACTCTGAGGATACAGTCACTATATCCGGCCCTCAGGTAATACTCCTGTCGCCATTCACTCCTGGTCAAGGCTGGCCTACCGCTACAGACAGCTGAACTTTATTATGGTATTTGTAGCTTTTATTTTTCGTTTTACTAGGATTCTGTGCGAGACTTTGTTGCAAAACTGAAAAAAGACGGGGTCTTTGCCAAAGAAGTACAGAGTGCGGGAGTAGCATTTCACTCTTACTACATGGCATCTATTGGTCCATGCCTTCTCAATGCCCTGAAGAAAGTAAGTCATCTACGTATTTTATTTTTTCCTATGTATTTGCTGAAGGCGGGAGCAGGGACCCCTGTTTATGGGATATGTAGGGGTATTAGAGGTTGGCCCTGCAATGACCACACGGTGGATTTTGCGTGGCGGGTCCTGCTGCAAAATCCGCCGCTTAACTATTCCTGCAAATAACAAATACAGACAAGATCATCATGGGCCTCCCATGCCCAGTGGGCCGTACCATCTGTCCAGGTTTGCCTGGCGCTGACCCTGGCCCTGACCACATCAGTTGCTCAACGTTACATCATTAACGTCTATAAACTTGCATGGCTCCAGAGTTGCCGACCTCCACTTCAGTCATTTCTGGACAACTGAGCTAAAAATCACGGACAGACCAAAATTTTTAAGGCCACATTACAAAATCATTGCCTGTGCAGTGTGCTAGGACTGACTCACCAATCACATTCCCATGCTAAATTATCGCGGGAAAGCTGAATGCAGGGCTGTGATTGGTGAGTCCGACTCACTCACCACTCACTCCACCCACCGATACCGCTCCCCGCTCTGCCTGACGTCACTCACATTTAGGAGCAGAAGGAGGGCGGACGGAGCCAAGTGAATGATGTGGCGCGGTCTGAGTGAGGTCGGTGCCGGTCCGGGAGCGGACTAGTCCACTCACCTGACCTCACGTCACTGATGTGAGGTCAGGAGACTCAGTACAGGTGACTGGACTGGTCCACTCCCAGCACCGACCTCACTCAGACCGTCATTCACTTGACTCCGTCCGCCCTCCTCCTGCTCCTAAATGCATTTTACTCTTCCCTTGTTTGCACTGCGCATGTACATTTTGGCGCATGTGCAGCACAATGTTTTGGGGGATGGGGAATAAATCCTGGACAGTGTTTTTTTCTACCAGACACTACAGACTGCAGAAAAAACACCTGTTTTTTGCGGACTGTTCATAGATTTACAGACGGTTGGCAACCCTGCATGGCTCTTAGCCAGGCCATCATATGGTCTATATATCATGTAGGTCCAACAATATTTGAATTTTAGAATATACCCCACCCATTATATCAGTAACTACTGTAGATGTAAGATGAGGTCAGTCCTTCTATACTAAAATGACTAATTAATAAATATCTTCCAATTTCTAAATGGTACATTTTATTATAATCCTCTTTATATTGGTGTTTGATTTGCATTGATATTTCCCTTCAGGTCATAACGGTTCCTAAGCGGCGTTCCCATCGCTGGATCAGCACATCCTTACCGCAGGCTCAGTGGCGGAGTGACCTTGCTCAGTTCTCTTCAGCAGAATACCATGTTAATAATTTAGTCAGTCCCGTCTTATTCCAGGAGGGCTTGCAGAGCATCCCAGAAAATGCAGTGGTGGTGGAGATTGCCCCCCATGGCCTTCTTCAGGTTGGTATAAGTAGATTAACCATTACCTGCGGTGGAGTCCTGCAATACTCATTTCCAGCTCGTTCATTCCCTATCCTCCAGTATAAACGACATGACAATTTTTATTATTTTCTATCGGATATTGACAGCGAGGTTGCAGCTAATTTTACAGCGGCACTTCTTATGCATTCAGTATTGGCAAACTATGAAAACTAGTTCACAAGTATTCTGTATGCCACCGGTTACATCGAAGAGGTTATCCAGGCTTATGTAAATGAAGTGAAATCATTATAAGCTTATTTTCGAATATATATTCTTTAATACCTCACAAATGTCAAGACCAATGCTTGCTTTCAGTGAATGGGAACATTATTGACATCCAGCTAAGAGTTTGTTACAATTGTATCCAGTATAGACAATTGCTAGACACCCTGGACTTTCGGCGGATACATTTTACCTGTAGTGATATTTTTTTTGCGAATTATCTGGGCAGGACAGATTGGTGTTGCTGATGTATTTAGCTCAGAGTGGGTGCCTAGTCTGGAAACAAGTGAAGCAAAACCAGCTGCGTGATCAGGACTAGTTCAGAACAGACTTTCAACCTCTGGATATAATTAAGAGTGTTCCTATCATCTAACAGCAAGCAGAGATCTTGAAAATGGTGAGCACTGGATGTATCAGAAAGTTGAAACATCTTTTCATAATGGTGCAATTGCATTTAAAAAAAAGCCATTGTGACCTCTAGTGGCAGATCTCTGGTACTACAATATACATATATACATTATAACTAAGCGGGTGTTTTTTGTTTACCGCGACATCTGTTGTTGAAACGTGCAGTTTTTATGGAAGTTTTTTTTTAAACAAACACAGGAGTGGATGCAAAAGAGAGTAGAAATGTCCGTCTCTCCTTTATCATTTTCTTTTTGGATCCACTCCTGTGTTTGGTTAAAAAAAATTCCAACAAAAACGGTCACAAAAACTTTTTGCGTGATTCCAGCCGTAATGTTTAATGACGCGTTTTAAAGATATTTAGTGATGATCGCCTGTCTTTATTTTTAATATTCCATATCCTCATATCCAGGCAATCTTGCGGCGAAGTTTGAAGCCGACCAACACAATCCTCCCGCTAATGAAAAAAGGACATAGTAACAATCTGGAATTTTTCCTTACAAATATTGGAAAAATCTATTTGAATGGGTACGAAAAGTTTCTTTTGTAATGCAGTTTATTTTTTCGTAAATTTGCTCTTTTGAGAATAATCATTCATAAGGCCGATAGGAAAAGTGGGCACAATAGCAAAAACTAAACTGGCGCTGGATCACACTAATATGGCCATCTCCTTGGTACAGGAGCTTATTCATCGCTCTTGTCCACCCATATTCCTTCTCATCCCTTGCGGGCGAGAAGCACAATGATCCTTTGGCCACATTCACACGGCAGTATTTTTGGTCAACATTTGTAAGCCGGAGTGGCACATAAATACTGCCCAAAATACGCAAGTTTGAAAGTTGCCCTAGACCGACTAGGCCATACAATCCTGTAGGGTATAAGGATGAGGCCCATAGTAGCCCCAGGCTGCCTCTATGGTACATACGCCCTTGGTAAAGCTATAGTATGTGATTTCCGCACGTAATACTGACCAAAATACGCAAGTTTGAAAGTCGCCCTAGACCGACTAGGCCGTGCAATCCTGTAGGGTATAAGGATGAGGCCTATAGTAGCCTCAGGCTGCCTCTATGGTACATACGCCCTTGGTAAAGCTATAGTATGTGATTTCCGCACGTAATACTGACCAAAATACGCAAGTTTGAAAGTCGCCCTAGACCGACTAGGCCGTGCAATCATGTAGGGTATAAGGATGAGGCCTATAGTAGCCTCAGGCTTCCTCTATGGTACATACGCCCTTGGTAAAGCTATAGTATGTGATTTCCGCACGTAATACTGACCAAAATACGTAAGTTTGAAAGTCGCCCTAGACCGACTAGGCCGTGCAATCCTGTAGGGTATAAGGATGAGGCCTATAGTAGCCTCAGGCTGCCTCTATAGTACATACGACCTTGGTAAAGCTATAGTATGTGATTTCCGCACGTAATACTGACCAAAATACGCAAGTTTGAAAGTCGCCCTAGACCGACTAGGCCGTGCAATCCTGTAGGGTATAAGGATGAGGCCTATAGTAGCCTCAGGCTGCCTCTATAGTACATACGACCTTGGTAAAGCTATAGTATGTGATTTCCGCACGTAATACTGACCAAAATACGCAAGTTTGAAAGTCGCCCTAGACCGACTAGGCCGTACAATCCTGTAGGGTATAAGGATGAGGCCCATAGTAGCCCCAGGCTGCCTCTATAGTACATACGCCCTTGGTACAGCTATAGTATGTGATTTCCAATGTTCTGTCGTCGTTGTATCATGTCTGCTCCTTCTCTACAGAATCAATGTTCACTGTAATAACATCTACCCGCCCGTTGAATATCCTGTTCCTGCTGGAACCCCCCTCATCTCCCCTCTCATTCAGTGGGATCATAGCCAGACATGGGATGTTCCCACACCTGAAGATTTCCTTGCTGGTTCAGGGGGGTCTACATCATCGACAGTCTATAAAATAGGTAACGTACACCGATTACTTAAAGCTCAAATCTCCAGTCATTTTAAAAATGGAGGTCATTGCATAAATAACAATTCCATAATCTACTGTTACTACTGAAAATGCTGCTGTTCCAATAATAACCTACAGGGCGGCAGGGGTTTCAAATTCCTTCTTGTTGCCCTGCAGGGTCTGTGCGTGTAATATGGGTATTGTATAGGACGGATGGCGGTCATGGCGATGCACCAATGGAATATTCTGCTGAAAGCTTCTACGGGGCGATCACTGGGAATGTGGAATTCCCGGGAGAATTTCAGCTTATTGTTAGAACTTCTCTTCAGTTAGGGAACCCTTTTTGAATCATAAACTTTATGGGTAATTGTTATTTATGCAATCTTTATAATGTCTTCAAATTTGAACTTTTAGGCTACATGCACATCGTGAGGTTTTTTAATGCGCTTTTCGGTGCGGTTTTCACATTTTGATGCGGAAATCGTTGTGTTTTCATGTTTTTAGTGCGTTTTTCCTTACAACTAGTCAGATACAATTAGCAAGCAGAATACCGAAGATAAATGTTGCGGGTTTTAACTCCCCATTGAACCCGCAACAGAAAGACAGCGATTCCGGAACATAATTTGACATGATGCGGATGAAAAAAAAAAACGCACCACAGGTCAATTTATGAACATTTTTTCGGCGGGTTTTTGTTTAAATCTCATCCACTCAGCTGGAACTGTATTACGCTGCGAATTTTCAACAATGAAATCTGTTGCGGCAAATCTTCAGTATTTACGCTACGTGTGAACCCGGCCTTAATGTTGTTGTTATTTATGACTTGTGCTGTTTCTTATTTGTGCTGTTTCTTATTTGTGTTCTTTTCTGCCGTTACTATTGTCATTTTCTTTTCTGTTTCAGATATGAGCCCAGATTCTCCAGATATTTTTATGAGCGGACATTGTATTGATGGTCGGGTCCTGTACCCAGCTACTGGCTATTTAGTTTTGGCATGGAAAACATTAGCCAGATCCTTGGGTGTAGTTATGGAGCAGACGCCTGTCTTATTTGAAGATATTACAATTGACAGAGCAACAATTCTCCCCAAAACAGGTGACTTCTACGCAGAACGTTATATCACCGTCCACTGATACAGTGAATGTGACGCTGTGATTATGTATATGTCTACTCCTGACTCCTGACTATAAGGGTATGTTCACACGGCCAAATTACGGACGTAATTCGGGTGTTTTACGCCTGGAATTACGTCCGAAATTACGGCTTGAATGCGTTGACAAACATCTGCCCATTGAAAGCAATGGGCTGACGTTTGTCTGTTCACACGAGGCGTATATTTACGCGTCGCTGTCAAAAGACGGCGCGTAAATAGACGCCCGCGCCAAAGAAGTGTCCTGTCACTTCTTGGGACGTAATTGGAGCCGTTATTCATTGACTCCAATGAAAAGCAGCGCCAATTACGTCCGTAATGGACGCGGCGTTCAAGCGCCTGCACATGCCGTTACGGCTGAAATGACGGGGCTGTTTTCTCCTGAAAACAGCCCCGTAATTTCGTCCGTTACAGACGCTGTAGTGTGAACATACCCTAATAATAATCTGGGAGATTTGACTTTCAGACTTTAGGAAAGCTGATTGACAACCACTTTATGGTAGCCATGCTGTTATGGAAGCCATGCTATTATGGAAGCCTTGCTGGTATGGTAGCCACGCTGTTATGGAAGCCACACTGTTATGGAAGCCATGCTGTTATGAAAGCCACGCTGTTATGGTAGCCACGCTGTTATGGTAGCCACGCTGTTATGGAAGCCACGCTGTTATGGAAGCCACGCTGTTATGGTAGCCACGCTGTTATGGAAGCCACGCTGTTATGGTAGCCACGCTGTTATGGTAGCCACACTGTTATGGAAGCCACGCTGTTATGGAAGCCACGCTGTTATGGAAGCCACGCTGTTATGGTAGCCACGCTGTTATGGAAGCCACGCTGTTATGGTAGCCACGCTGTTATGGTAGCCACACTGTTATGGAAGCCACGCTGTTATGGACGCCACGCTGTTATGGTAGCCACGCTGTTATGGAAGCCACGCTGTTATGGTAGCCACGCTGTTATGGAAGCCACGCTGTTATGATAGCCACGCTGTTATGGTAGCCACGCTGTTATGGAAGCCACGCTGTTATGGTAGCCACGCTGTTATGGAAGCCACGCTGTTATGGTAGCCACGCTGTTATGGAAGCCTTGCTGTTATGGATGCCTTGCTGTTATGGAAGCCACGCTGTTATGGTAGCCACGCTGTTATGGAAGCCTTGCTGTTATGGATGCCTTGCTGTTATGGTAGCCATGCTGTTATGGAAGCCTTGCTGTTATGGATGCCTTGCTGTTATGGTAGCCACGCTGTTATGGATGCCATGCTGTTATGGTAGCCATGCTGTTATGGAAGCAATGCTGTTATGGAAGCCACGCTGTTATGGAAGCCACGCTGTTATGGTAGCCACGCTGTTATGGTAGCCACGCTGTTATGGAAGCCACGCTGTTATGGTAGCCACGCTGTTATGGTAGACACGCTGTTATGGTAACCACGCTGTTATGGAAGCCACGCTGTTATGGAAGCCACGCTGTTATGGAAGCCACGCTGTTATGGTAGCCACGCTGTTATGGTAGCCACGCTGTTATGGAAGCCACGCTGTTATGGTAGCCACGCTGTTATGGAAGCCACGCTGTTATGGTAGCCACGCTGTTATGGTAGCCACGCTGTTATGGAAGCCACGCTGTTATGGTAGCCACGCTGTTATGGAAGCCTTGCTGTTATGGATGCCTTGCTGTTATGGATGCTTTGCTGTTATGGTAGCCACGCTGTTATGGTAGCCATGCTGTTATGGAAGCCACGCTGTTACGGTAGCCATGCTGTTATGGTAGCCATGCTGTTATGGAAGCCACGCTGTTACGGTAGCCATGCTGTTATGGTAGCCATGCTGTTATGGTAGCCATGCTGGTTGTTCTCAGAAACAGATATAACTAAGAAACAACTACATTAAATGCTATTTTATCTTCTGCTATATAGATGTAGTACCATATACTGCAGTTTCACTTCTAGGCATCCATATACACAATCTGTATATTACAAAGATCTCCTCACATTGGCATTATTTCCGCCTGGGCAGCATTTGATTCCAGGATGTTCTCTGTCCGTACTACAACTTTAGTCTTGGTAGGCAGAGTCGTTGTTTTCCATCACCCGGGGCAAAGATTCAATTCACTATCATAGTTCTGTATCTAAATACCCTGGCAAAGTGGTGCCCCCTGCATATAACAGGGACATGCACTGCCAGCCCCCACTAGCTATACCCATATTGGTTGGAGCTACTAAATCATTTTGTTTTCTATTGATTATTACTGTCCTGCTTGTAAATAATGATATTTAAAGTCAATTTAATAACATTACTAACAAGTTTTCTTTGCCTTGTCTCTGAAGGAGTTGTCCAGCTGGAGGTTCGTCTCATGCCGGCATCAAAACGGTTTGAAGTCTCCGAAAACGGCAATCTGGCGGCTAGCGGTAGGTTGACTGGTGACATAATAAACATTGATAAATTAAGATCAAAGTGTGGGTTCACATTTGCTTAGATAACAATTCTATAATATACTTGTATTATATAAATCACTCCTTTTACAAGCAGGGCAGTCAGACTCTGCACCACTGCCCTGTGAATCCATTAGCAGAATACAGACTGCCATGTACTGTGTCTTATGGACCTGAAGACACTGGATGATATAAAACACCCTGCGTCTACTGCAGGAAGCCTGGGATGGAGTTGCTATTTAAGCAATTACCTGATACAACTACATGTTATATATTAATATATTACATTTCCATCACTTTCATTTCCAGGAAAAATTTCCATCATGGAAGAAAATAATCTAAGTGAATTCCGTAAACAGCTGACAGACACCGCCATTGAAAGCAAAAAGGCAGAGAATATCCTGTTGTCAGACAAAGATGTGTACAAAGAGTTGCGTCTGCGAGGATACGACTACGGACCAACCTTCCAAGGAATTATTGAGTCCAATAGCAAAGGTGAGTTATGGCCAGGGCTGGATTTACCATAGAAAGGAGGGCAAATCCGTAATGTAAGGACTCTGTTCCTCCTGGTTCCATCACTAAAGATCCCACTGAACCCATTTCCTATAAATAAAAATAATTATTACAGTGAAAATGTGAAATTCCTTTAATCGAACATCTGATAATCCAGAAAGTCTAATAACCCAGCGCTATAATAATAAAGCTAGTTCAAGTCTATGAGAACCTTTGTGTGACTTTCATTGAGAGACGCTGTAGGATTGGGGCGGTCATAATGTGGATCACGTGACCAAAGGGCGGCCTAAAACGGGGCGGCTAAATGTTAAATAGAGTGCCCGGTAAGCGAAAACACGTCACTACCTTTCACCTAATAAAACGGGAGGATGGTGGAAAAAACTCCCATTCACTAGGTGGAATTTTTTTTTTGCCGGTGTGCTTCTTTAAGTTAATTTATTTGGTTTCATAGGTGAAATGGGGAAGCTGCTGTGGACGGAGAACTGGGTGACCTTCCTGGATAGTATGCTGCAGATGCTGGTTTTAGGCATAAGTGGTCGCAGCCTCCGCTTACCCACAAGGATCCAGTCTGTTCATATTGACCCTACAACACACGAGGAACGGCTATGTTTGTGTTCAGATGACAAAAAAGGTAAAATACATGTCTTATATTATCCTTGGATAATCTTCCTTACCAGACTATACATAGCAATGGCCACTTGAAGATCTCCTGGTATTTCGACAAACAACAGCTAAACTGCTGTCTGTTTCTAATGGCAACCAGCAGAGTTTTGAAAGTAAGTGTGTATATGAATAGAGAGTAGGTAAAGATAGCAGAGATAGAATAAGCTGTTGGCTGGTATATCATCAGTATAGATTTTATCCAAAGCTGGACATTAAAGGGATTGTGCCATCTGGGTAACCCCTTTCTATATGTCTTATTAGGATGTCATAGAGGGGGCTTTTTCGGGAACCCAATCTATAAGCCAGACCTTGGTCCACTGCAAAATGTTACCACCCATTCTGGCAGACTCAACATGTATTAAATGGTCAGCCATTCATTTTAACGGGTTCCATGTCAGACAACATTTCCAGGGAAAAACTTCCCCAGCAAAAGTAGCTGATCACCAGGGGATCGAAAAGCTGGACCCGTGGCGATCAGTTGATCGCCGCAAGTAGGGGTTGTCAAGATGGGGCAACACCTTTAAGTGCCCAACCTTTGGGTTGCTGTGGACGGAGAACTGGGTGACCTTCCTGGATAATATGCTGCAGATGCTGGTTTTAGGCATAAGTGGTCGCAGCCTCCGCTTACCCACAAGGATCCAGTCTATTCACATTGACCCTACAACACATGAGGAACGTCTATGTTGGTGTTCAGATGACAACATTTCCAGTGAAAAACTTCCCCTGGCAATAGCAGCTGATCACCAGGGGATCGAAAAGCTGGACCCGTGGCGATCAGTTGATCGCCGCAAGAATGGGTTGTCAAGATGGGGCAACACCTTTAAGTACCTAACCTTGCTTAAAAAATGTATTTAACCCCCTGTCTACCCTACCCTTGGCTTGTGTGTCTAGATGATACAGGACTCTAATGCATTATGGTGTCGCAGGCCATGTCTTCTAAAGAAAAAGATGAACTGACCCAAATTGTAAATCCTACATACATTCACAAAACATACAGTGAATGAACGAGAAATGCCCAAAAAGTCATAAAGGGCACAACCCAGACATCATATTGGCCTGTACGGTACTACATTAACCCTTCTCCTATGTGCACAGTCTGTTTTACTGAACATACATCTTATTATTTCAGCTATTCCCGTTGGTGTCAACAAATGCTTAGAAAAAATTACATCTGGAGGGGTTCAGATATCTGGTCTCCATGCCACCACAGCGCCACGGCGCCAACAGCAGCAAACGCCACCTACCCTGGAGTGTTTTGTCTTTACCCCTTACTTTGAAGATGATTGTCTACGAGGGGACAATGACCTTCATTCTCTTCTAGAGCAATGCACAGGTACCGATCTATACAGTTACTAGATTATTAGAGTTTATATAGGTAAGGCTTCGTTCACATCTGCGTCGGGGCTCCGTTCATGGGTTCCGTTGGTCCTTTCCATCAGGGGAACCCATGAACAGAATGCAAACTGAAACTGACGGAAAGGTCTGACGGAACCGATGAACGGAGTCGCGACGAAGATGTGAACGAAGCCATATATATATATCCATCAGTCCTTGTAATGAATATTTTATGTATCACAATGTCTATCAGATTGTAGTATTTCCTGACAAGTGGGTGGCTGGGATTCCAAAAACATGAGGTCGGAGAATTTAGATCCCCTCCTATATCCTGAGTGACCGGGGCGCTGGCACTCATTCGTTCATTGCATAGGTATCAAGTCATAGAAATCCTAATCTGAATTCAATGAAAAGGTGGTCACAATGGGGGCAGGACCAAGACATCGGTGCGGGTTTCAGCTCCTAGACCCCAACCAGATTGATATCTAACATGATGTTTTTTCGTTCCTAATTAATATGTAGAGTCTTGTTGGCTTCAAAGCTAAAGCGTCACATTGTTTCCTTGCAGATAAGATCTGTGAACTGGAGTCAAAGGTGGTCCAGCACGGATTACAACTCCACATTCCTGGAATCAAAGCTGCAAGAAGAGCTCAAAGGAACAAAAAAATGAGCACTTCTCCGGACCACGGTCTCCTGCATGTCCTCACCGAGATCTGTAACCTTGAGTTAAATGGCAACCTGCACTCTGAACTAGAAGAAACTCTGACACAGAAGAACAATCAGCTCAGGGATGATCCTCTTCTGAATGGGTTGCTCACGTCCCCTAAATTGAAAACGTGTCTGGATACAGTCCTGGAGAACAGCAATCCACATAAAATGAAGATTATTGAAGTACGTCTTTGAATATCAGCAGTCTACATAAAAAATAACACAGAGTAGGGCTGGGCGGTCATGACCGAAATCAAAATCACGATTAATTGAACATGTAACCTCGATTACGATTATTGACCGATTATTTAGGCCACACCCCTTTTTGCATACCACGTCCCCTATTTGAATCTACACCATTGGATTAATTTTTATTCCCTGAGCCTGCTGTAAACTACTGTATATAATATACTCCCTGACACAGCCCCACACAGTATATTGCCCCCATAGTGCTCCCCACACAGTATAATGCCCCATAGCTGCCCCCACACAGTATAATGCCCCTATAACTTCCCCCACACAGTATAATGCCCCATAGCACCTCCCACACAGTATAATGCCCCATAGCTGCCCCACACAGTATACACAGTATAATGCCCCCATAGCTGCCCTCCACACAGTATAATGCCCCCATAACTGCCCTCGACACAGTATAATGCCCCCATAACTGCCCTCCACACAGTATAATGCCCCCATAACTGCCCTCCACACAGTATAATGCCCCCATAACTGCCCTCCACACAGTATAATGCCCCCATAACTGCCCTCCACACAGTATTTTGCCCCTATAACTTCCCCCACACAGTATAATGCCCCCATAACTGCCCTCCGCACAGTATAATGCCCCCATAGCTGGCTGCCACCACACCGTATAATACCCCCCATAACTGTCCTCCACACCGTATAATGCCTCCATAACTGCCTCCCCAGTATAATGCCTCCATAACTGCCCCCCCCACAGTATAATGCCCCCATAGCTGCCTCTACATATTACAATGCCCCCATAACTGCCTTCCATGTAGTATAATTCTCCAATAGCTGCCCTCACACAGTATAATTCCCCCATAACTGCCCCTCATAGCTGCACTCCACACAGTATAAAGTCCCCCATAGCTGCCCCCACGCTGTATAATGCCCCCACAGCTGCTCCCAATAGTGCCTGATCAAAATAATAATATACATACTCACCTAACCCCATTCCAGCGACTAATCGATGAGATCCCTCTGCTCCTCTGGTCTGTGCGGAACAGCACAGACCGGCGCGATGACGTCACTGCCTCGCGTCCGGCGATACATAGTGAATGGTAGAACAGGTTCCCCGCTCTACCATTGGAGTCAATTGTATCTTCTCCTGAAGATGCAGATACAGTTTTTAATCAAGAAAAAATAATTGATAAAACCGAAATTCGCAATATGACGACGATTAATTGCGCCAAATTTCTATTTTGACTTACACACAGCCTATTAATTATCAGAACCCTCTTGTAATGAGCTGAGCAGTTGTGTCAACAGGACATAATCAGTTTCCATTTACTGGCATCAAGCAGAGATCTTGAAATAGTGAAGAATTGTATTAGAAAATTGTGGAACCTTTCGTTATCGTGTAAATTATATTTATTTGGAGCATGCAGATTTTTGCTACAGGCTGGAGACCAGAACAAGAATTCAGGCCAACATTAGCGCATTCATATTAATACATATTTCACGGGAGTGATATATAGAAATATAACTTTTTGAAAAGCAAAGTAGATCTTGTCACATGTCAGTTCTTACTTTTTTCTCCATAGGTCCTAACAGGAAATGGGAATTTGTCTTCTCATGTCCTAAATGTGCTGAACACTCAACCAATGCTCCAGATAGACTACATTGCCACCGACCGGACCCTGGAAATCCTCTCGACCATGGAGGACAATCTAAAAGAAGCCGGAGTCTCCATAGAGCAGTGGGACCCGTGGTATACCGCACCGCCTAATAATGTAACAGGTGCTGATCTATTGGTGTGTAATAGCTCAACACATCTCCTACGGGATCCTAGACAAGTTGTCCCCAATATGGCAGCAACCGTGAAAGAAGGAGGATTCATTTTGCTTCATACACTTCTAAAAGGAGATATTCTAGGAGAGACCATCGCCTTTCTGAGGACTCAAAATCTCCAGCAGAAAGACGGTCTCCTATCCCAGGTATTCTACTAGTGATAACTATATTTCATGGTGCACTACGATATCTGTCAATTCATTACAATTAGTAATTTAGAATAAATATATATATATATTTTTTTGTTATTTTCAACATTACACTCCTTGTACTAACTCGAATAAAATGTCCATCCATTTATCCAACCAACCTATTGAAATTTACCAAACACAATATACATACAGGGGCGTAACTAGGAAAGACTAGGCCCCATAGCAAACTTTTGACTGGGCCACCCCCACAACGCCCGCCCTCCCCACAATGAACATTTATCAGTTCTGTGTGCAAAGTAAAAATACAACTAGGCCACCAAGTTGTAGATCATCTCCCCCTCCCCTATTTATGCCATTAGTAATGATCCCACGGCCCCCTCTAGATAGTGCCACACACAGTCCTTCTGTATATAGTGCCACACACACCCCCTTGTAGATAGTTCCACATCCCCCTTATAGATAGTGCCAGACACCCCACTGTAAATAGTGCCACATCCCTCCTTTGTAGATAGTGCCACACTGCCCCCCCTGTAGATAGTGCCACACATATATGTGGATAGTGGCACACACAGCCCCCCTGTAGATAGTGACACAGCCCCCTTGTAGATAGTGCCACACACACAGCCCCCCTTGTATATAGTGCCACGCACACCACAGTAGATTGTGCCACACATACCACTGTAGATTGTGCCACCCTCCCTTTAGATAGTGCCACACACACCCCCTGTAGATCTTGCAAACCCGCCCATAGATAGTGCCACACGCCTCTTGCAGATAGTGCCACACACAGCCCCCTTGTAGATAGCGCCACAACCCCGCCTTGTAGATAGTGGCACATAGCCACCCTCTTGTAGATAGTGCTCCGCAAACAAATAAATAAAAACTTCTATTCACCTAGCCCCATTCCTTCGACGAACAGAGCTGTTCCATGGCCTCCTTAGCAGCCAATGAGACAATGAGACTGGAGCCTTGCGTAGGCTGGCGTGATCCAGTGATGTCATTGCGCCGACCTGCACAAGGATCCCGTCCCACGCCTTATAGGCTGCAGGCCTAACGTGGTCTATAGCCTAGTGAATGGAGGGGCAGGGAGTTAGCTCCCTGCTCCGCCATTGTATTCATTCATATCTGCGTCCTAAGGACGCAGATACAATTAAATGTGCCAGTCGCCCGGGGCCCTGGATACCCGGGGCTAGCGACGCCACAGGGCATAAGGGGGCCCTTGCCTCCCTGCCCGGCACATAAATGTTATGTGACAGGCCGAGCGGCACAGGCCCCCTCATACTGCGTGCCCTGTTGCAGCCGCTTTGGCTGCTGTAGCTGTAGTTCCGCTATTGTATACATACATACATACCCACACGTATACACACCTACTGTACATACTTCAACACACAAGAATACATACATATACATACAAATACTCACCTACATACACACACACACACACAGGCATATATTGATGTGAGTCACCATATATATGTGCTCGGCTGTTCCCATCAGTCCCATAGAGTATAAGTGGAGCTGCAGTGCACATGCTCGACCACCGCTCCATTTAAACTTCTCCTCACCGTGGATGTGCGGGTGTGCGGAGGAACGGGGACTCTGGACACTTGTTCTAATGATGGTGGGGGTTCCAGAGGTGGGCCCCCCAGCAATCTAATATCTCCTATCCTGTGGATAGGAGATAAATGTATTTGGTCGTAAGTCTCCTGACGAAGGTTGCGAAACGCGCGTCGAGGTGCTTGGTGTCCAGGTGTCCTATCCCACCAGTATTATGTCCTCAACAGGTATTGTGTTCTATTTCTAACTGCATATAGCTTGTTTCTGATTAGGTCTCCATTATCTTAAGCATGGTTGCTATACTTTACTGTTTGGAGGGACCTGTCAGTCTGATACTCATACACATGATATAAGCTATTACTTACCTGGGATGTGATTCTCTATTGGGAGGAATTATTTCTCTATATATAACTATTTTTGATACTGTATTTTGTGAACCTGGTACACATTCTTTTAATTATATTTTATATGTCTATAGTATATACTTGGGAGGGGGTTAATTTTGTATGTTTTGTATTTATTGATGTTTAATAAAGTAACAATAAAAATATTTTGATATAATATTATTATGTCGAGATTTTTCTTTTCGGTTTAATATATATGGATTATGTGAAATCTTGAATTTAATGAATTGGCTATGAGTATATATAAATATAGGTTATAATAAGTCTCATTTAAGCTGCTATTAAAATCAGGCCCATAATCTTTATACATATGATAAAATATACATTGACTGAACTATGTGAAATGTCTTGGCAGGCAGAATGGGAGGAGGTGTTTAACAGCGCCTGCATGGACGTGGTGGCCATCAAAAAGTCCTTCTACAACTCTGCCATTTTCTTATGTCGTCGACATACCTCCGAGAAGAAACCTGTTCTCCTTTCAGTTGAAGACATGGACTGTACATGGGTGGAATCACTGAAGGTGCAGCATTATATATTGATCATAAATTCAGTTTTACTCATGCTCTAAATACATGACTATATTCTTCATTATCATATGTTCCATTTTAAATAGGAAGCTATGGCCGATTCATCAGACCACCGTATTTGGCTTACAGCCGTGAATCAACCGAATTCTGGCATTGTTGGAATGGTAAACTGCCTGCGCCAGGAACCAGGAGGAAACAGAATTAGGTAAGACAGACCTCATGTGATGACTACATGGACATACATGTTATGTATGAACGCATGAATAGGTCTGTGAAGTTTATCCAAAATTAGGATATTAAAAGAAAACCCTTCACAGTGAGAATCCAATATTTCCAATGTATAGTATGGTCTAAATCGATGCATAAACTTTAGATTGCCGAGGAATGAACAAGGTCGAGTACTATATATGTTCATGCATTATGAGCGGACTTGTCATCATGGACTGTAGCACTTCTGCTTTGAACCTTTTTTTACTGAGGATCGGGGGGTTTTGGTAATCGTACCCCATGGTATTTACTATGCCATGGTTTCTGATAGTGGTCAACGCTTTTGTAAATGTATTGAGAGAGAGAAACTTTATTGAGTTGAATTATAATAATTATTTATTTTAATGTACACAAATCTACATCTTAACCTTTTATTTCCAGATGCATCTTCAATGTGAATTCATATGAAGTCTCTGATAAAGAGATTCAACAGCTGCAGGGCAAGGATCTGGTGATGAATGTCTACCAGGATGGACGGTGGGGGGCCTTCCGTCACATACCCTTCCAGAAAGGTGAGTAAATAACTATTCATTGAATTAATTGTCCACATTATGCCTTGTTCAGACAAGCGTGTGTGAAATCGGCCGTGAAAAACGTTTTTCACGGCTGATTTGGACCTGCTTTCACAGATCCCTAATAGACTTGAGTCTATTGAGAGATCCGTAAAACCTCATGGGGATGAACAGGTTAATACATCTAGTTTTCTAGGGGCAGCGTTAAGTACAGAAGAGAAGATTGCCTTGGCTTTAAGAGCGAGAAGTTCCTAAGGCAGCTTGATCTTCAGTAGGGTCCTTCAAACACAGTGTTCTCCAACCTGTGGCTCTCGGGTTGGTGGGAAACTACAACTACCAGCATGCCCTGACAGCCTTTATTGGGAGCAGTAAGAGCTACTGAAAGCAATTCTTCTTATTGGTATAGTATTGTATGCCCTGTCTAATCCTTGGTCTAGTAAAGGCGCACCTCGGCACCAATCTATACATATTTTGGGAGATGGCATAATAAGAATCTCTCGGTAAATACATTGATTTATCTTCATATATGTGAATACAGGATAGTCAATTTGTTTAGAGAATACTGAGTTCTCTCATTAGCTAGAGTAGAGAGAAATTACAAAGAGTATTTCTTGCTCTGGAGGACCCGGCACATCTGTGCGTTATACAGACAGCCTATTGATTTTAATGTAAACAGTGTAATGCCTCATTTTTCCTGCGGTGGCGCTGCAGGAGAATTGAACAACAGCAGCGAGACATTCTGGGAATTAGCTTATCATCATGTGATCCTTCTAACAAAGGATTTTCTAACAAAGGAAGTACTTTGGAGGGGGTCTTTAAGTACTGTTGGAGAATTATAATACTCATTTGTGTGTAATTCCTGAATCAATCATATTTTGACAGAATACTTTTACCCTAATCTTTTTCTTACCTATAGAACAAGCTCAGGATGAAACAGCCTTTGCCTTTGTGAACGTGTTGACCCGAGGAGACCTCTCCACCTTACGCTGGATTGCATCTCCGCTACGCAACTTTCAACCTACCAATCCCAATGTGAAATTGTGCAAAGTTTACTATTCATCACTTAATTTCCGTGACATCATGTTGGCAACTGGGAAGCTGCCCCCTGATGCCATACCTGGTATGAAACGGTTTCATTATATTTTTTATTACAGTAGCTTGTAGAAATATAGCATTTCGATCGGGGACTCCGGAACTGGAGAAGCCCCTGACATCACTGACCATATATGGACAGTTTCGTCCAGGGCTTCTCCAGGGTTGGAGTCCCCTGGGGAAGCGCTTGCAATGCTCTGGCCGGGGACTCCAGCATGTAGCTACTGACATCCCTGTCCATATATGGATAGTGACATCAGGAGATTCCCCAGGCACAGCGCTAAAGGTAGCGCTCTGCCCAGGAGGTTCAGGCGACGTATCCCACTGTATGCATATAGAGTGGGATTCATCGCTACCCTCCGTCAGTCTCGATGTTTACTTCCGATAGGAAAAATTTTTATATAAATGTGGCCTTACTATCCCAGCAAACGTCCAGTAGTCTGAAAATAACTTTGGTCAGACATGGAAGTTAAAAAGCTAGAGCCACTATCAGTATTCTGGATATTTGGCTGTGTATGTTCAGTTTTTTCTGGACAGTTGGAAGTCCTATACCTTGATTCTCGATAGTTTGGCATCACACTACTCAGACATTTGTGTATATGGATAAACTGGAAAATCCCATCCAGCAATCACACTGGTATTGGAATATATGGGAATCTGAACTATTGGAAATGTGCAATATATATTTGTATTAAGTAAATAATTCTGCGGACATTTTTGCTATTTACTATTATTTGATTTGAGAAATCCTTTTTTTAAAGGGCATTAAGTATATGTTGGAATACACTTGGAAATTTTACTGATCATTCATTGCTTTTAGGAGACCTAGCCCTACAGCAATGCATGCTGGGAATGGAGTTTTCAGGACGTGACCCTGCAGGAAAAAGGGTCATGGGTCTTCTTCCAGCTAAAGGCCTTGCGACTTTTGTGGATGCTGATCAACGCTTCTTGTGGGATGTTCCAGAAGACTGGTAAGTCCCCAATTTTTTTAATTTTTTTCAAATCAAGTAATATTTCATGTCAGCTTGGGATGTTTTGCAGCGAATCAGCCCGAAATCTGATATTGTATAAAAACAGCACATTTTTATAAATTTGTCCAATGACAAAGACGGTATACAAGTCACTATTTCCTCCCAGATGTCATCACCCGCGTTTCCATTTAGCTTTGGTGATCGGAAAGGCCTTCAGGAAATAGGACATGAAACACCTATACAGTGGAGAAATAAGACCGGAGGTAGAGTCAATACCAGAGAGAAGGCTGGAGAATCCATTAATGCGAATCCTTGGGTGGCAGCATACAGTAATTTAGGAGATAAATTGATTCCCAAAGCCCAATTTGAAAAGAATGCCCCAGAGGAAGCCCATTCAGCCCTGTCAAATGCCTTAGCGGCGTCCAATGAACAATTCTTACGGTTACCAATGTTGTCAGATTGTACTTGCAGATTTACAAAAAGGCACCAAATATTATTGGCCGTAGATTTTGGTGGCATAAAGCCAGTCTGGACCAGATGAATAAGAGAGGTACTAACTTTGGAAAGACGATTAACTAAAATCTTGGGCAATGTCTTTACGTCAAGAGAAAGCAGAGATATAGGAATCGGGTGATAAAGGATCTTTCCCGAGCTTAAGGAGCACAATAATTAGTAAAGAGTTGGGTCAGTAAAATATCACAAAATGTCTTATATAGTTCAGCCAGCAGGCCATCAGACCCAGGAGCTATTCATTGAATTTACAGCTTCCCGGAGTTCTTCTAATTGTAATGGGGCATCCAACTCTACACTATTCTCCAAGGAGAATCTGAACAGAATTTAAATAAGAGAAAATGTGCGCGTAAGACACGTAACTCTCAGAGGAGAATGAACAGATAAGCCTCTGGGAAGACCCCCCGCTCCCATAGGTATGCCACCAAGAGCATGTCTATTTGAGACGGAGAGTCATAGTTGCTAGAGTGACACGAAAATTGGCACTCATCCGGATTATGGACACTTCCTGATAATGTCAAGCAAAAGGTATGGACCATAAGTATATCTGGTACACTGTGCAACGACGAAGTCCCCAATTTAGTCATTTAAAATACCATAACCAAGACAGAGTGACTTGTTGGCTCCCCATTCAAGAACCCAGCACTTGGAGCACATGTCCCACTAGCACCCCCCAAGCTACACCTCAGTTTGAACTCATCTATTCACCAGTAGAAGGTGCTCTTATTGGCCACAGGGCTCCCATATAGGAAAACTATTATTTTTTCATTTAAACTCAAAACTTATTTCAAGCGGTAAAGCGGGCCTCCCTACTTCCTGCGCCTACCAAGGTCCTCAGTTTACAAAATTGGGAAGGTGGAGGCATGGTGAAAGGAGTTTGGTCTGGACCATGTAGGAAATCCATCAGTCCCAGTATTACTAAGTAGGGCAGCCTAAACTGAATTCTCAAACAGCCCAGGTTCCTAAATAAAATATTGTGCCTTGGTCCCTCATGGACCAGATCGAATCTCAAACATAAGAAAACATCAATATATCTGAAGACTTGGCGGTAGGTGGTCGAGAGGTCCAATCTCCAACCAGAGGTTTCAGTTTAAGGCTGAAGATTGACTATAACATTTGATAAACTTTTGTGTCTGGGAAACGTACACAATGATATTCTATCCTCTCCATTTGTAGGTCTTTGGCCGATGCTGCCTCAGTTCCTGTGGTCTACGCCACAGCATACTATGCTCTGATGGTGCGTGGACGTTTGAGGAAGGGTGAGAGCGTACTTATCCACTCTGGATCTGGTGGTGTTGGCCAAGCAGCAATAGCCATTTCTCTCAGCATGGGTTGCCGCGTCTTCACAACAGTGGGTAGGTTGTCCTGAAAAATGTTTAGTCCATTCCTTGCCACCAAAACCAGAACCCTTCCTTAATTGGGTGGAAGATCTGATTCCCGCTTTTACTATCTAGCGGAATTTTTTTAAATAAATTCTCTTGGGTCTAATCAGTAAGAATTTGTTATAATTAGAGAAGAGTGAATTTCCAAAATTCGATTTGGGTCCGATTCTATCGTACTGGCCATCAGATTCGATTTGTTCCAAAGTGCCCCGATTCTTCTAAAAAGTTATGTATAACACTCTGAGGTCCTCTAGGACTGTATTTAACCCCTTTCAAGCTCTTTAACGCCAAGACAGCATCAGTAATGTCAAAGCAACATGTATGGATATGGGTAAACGGATGGTAGCCAGTGGTAACAAACCTATTTAAAAACGCACTGTCTTAATTTTTTATAGTTTTTAAAATATAAAATGTTCCCCTTTTTGGTGGGAGATTCTTGTTGGTGTTTATACATACACAGTGGTATCGGAAGAAGCAATGGCCTTTAAACAAGCCCTCCAAAAATTATCCCTTTTTAGGGGTAGATGCCTGCCGGTGTTTATAGAAATAAAAAAAATTGTCAGACATGTAAACTAACAGCTGGGCTCTAAGGCCATGTTCAGACGTGGCGGATTTGTTGCGGATTATTTCAGTAATTTGCTGAAAAGACAATGGCAATATCCGCAAGATAACAAGCAACCCGTGCAGATTTTGCTGTGGATTCCGTGGCAAAATCTTCTGCGGATTTTTTCCGCCACATCTGAACCCACTGTCCAATTAATGAGATCCCATAATGCACTTCTCTGTGGAAACAGAAAACCAGCAGAATTTGAAATATAGTTTTAACATATCCTAATGTAAGGAAACGGATTCCATTGTTCCCTGTCTATAGTAGTAAAAATTAGGAAAAGCTCATGTTTCTCTTATTTTTACTGGGTAGTAAAGCGTAGTAGACTATTTTATTCCATTCGAAAAATCCCGTTGAAATGAGGGGTGCCGTTCACAAGAATCCCCCAATAGTGATGCCCTACTGTGTTGTATCCCAGCAATCAGCTGTAATCTAAGGAGGTACCCGGCAGCAAGTGTTCGATTCTCCTACAGCACCACTACAGGGGAAAAGAAGCATTACACAGAGACGCTCATTGCAACAGTTTGATTAAGAGGTCCTGAACTGGGGACATCCTCTATTAACTCACAGCTCGTTAGTAGGGTTTTTAAAAATGTTTATTCTTAACCAGACAATTCCTTTAACTCATCAGGTATAGCAAATAACAAATCCCACTAGTTATGCAGTTACGCAACCCCTGCTGCCATACAGCTGCATAACTAGCTAGACATGTTGTTCAGGAATATGAAAAAGCTGGGTGACAACCGATATGTAAGCAGTAATAGTGGCCATGCTGGTTGTCACCCAGATTTCAAGGTATAACTAAAAACAACTGACAAAGACTGACTTGGAATATTCCGATTTATTTCTTAGGATCTTCTGAAAAGCAGGAATATCTCCAGAGCAGGTTCCCTCAGCTTGGTGCCAACAGTTTTGCAAATTCCAGAAATACATTTTTTGAACAACATGTTCTCACGGTTACAGGAGGGAAAGGTTAGTGGAAGTTGTGATCTTCGGTTATGTAGAATGATGTATCAAAACACCAGCAAACTCTTGAATTATTCCTGTCACCGCAGGAGTGGACCTTATCTTAAACTCACTGGCAGAGGAAAAATTGCAGGCTAGTCTCCGCTGTCTGGCCCGCCATGGACGCTTCTTGGAAATTGGCAAATATGATCTTTCCAACAATACTCCACTAGGTAAGTTAAAAACAGTGTGGAATCTGAAATTTAAAGTGTAACTAAATGTTCGACAAATTTCTGACATGTCATAGTGACATGTCAGAAGTTTTCATTGGTGGGGGTCCGAGCACTGAGACCCCCACCAATCGCTAGAACGAAGCGGCAGAAGCGCTCGTGTGAGCGTTCAGCCACTTCGCGTCTGTTTGGCTTTTTCTGGAAAGCCGATGTATCGGAGTACAGGCTCATAGACTTTCTATTGAGTCCGTACACCGATACATTTATTTCCGGAAAAAGCCGAACCGACACGAAGTGGCTGAGCGCTCACGCGAGCGATTCTGCCGCTTCGTTTTAGCGATTGGTGGGGGTCTCAGTGCTCGGACCCCCACCAATCAAAACTTCTGACATGTCACTATGACATGTCAGAAGTTCGTCGAACGTTTAGTTACCCTTTAAGATCCATAATTTTCACTGTTTCACATATCAAACCATTCACAAAAAAAGCAAATGGAGGAGGGTCCGCCATTAAAATCCCACCTCTAGTAGACAGACAGGAACCGTTCTTAAAACAGGATAGGTATAGTCACATAAGGGGAATATAGCACAATATTTCATTGCATTAGTACACGTTCACATGTTGCCATTTTTACAATTGTGGCAATACGGCACAATTTTTGCCGCGCTTATGAAAATTGAGGCAAAATGAACGTGAGGAAATTGAAAAAAAAAAGGTCAGGGGTCAGGACTCAGGAGAGATGTAAAGGTGGCTGGACGGGGGACACTCAACAACCCGCAGGGTCCAGCAGGCTGTGGAGAAGGACCTGACTGGTGGGCAGGCTTTCAGGCACGGAGCTTCTGCTTTAATGCAGCGTCTTGACCAACTCCTCTCGTCCATTTGGTGCGAGGGGCCCAGCCCCTATACAGCATTAGGACTTTGTGAGCAGGACCCCAGCATTGGTTACTTCGGATAAAGGAATGGGTCCCATTACATTGCAGGGTCGGTTCCTTTCTCTAAGTAACTAACACTGGGGTCCTGATACAAATTTCTAAAGTTACTAAGAGGCAGATGTACTGCATTGATGGCGGCCCTGGACCCAGGTATAAATGTAAAAACTTTTGATCTCAAGACAGTTGATCATTTTCCATGACAAACTCTTCTTAATGGTGTCATCATGTAGGTATGGCTCTTTTCCTGAAGAATGTGGCATTCCATGGAATTCTTCTTGATGCCCTTTTTGAAGAAGGAAATAGAGAATGGGAGGAAGTGTCTGATCTACTGAAGTCTGGAATTAGAAATGGAGTAGTGAAGCCCCTTAAATGCACCATCTTCACTCGTGAGGAGGTGGAACCAGCCTTCAGGTTCATGGCTCAAGGAAAACACATCGGCAAAGTCCTTATCAAGGTCAGAGCATGGTAGTGGTTGAACTACAGATTGATATTCCATTTCCAACAACTAACTTGAAGAGTAACCGCTGTTTCATAAAACTTGACATGTTATTGTGACTTGGCGTAAGTTTTAATCGGTCGGGGGTCCGGATGCTGACACCCCCAGGATCATTTCAGCGATCGGAGGGGGTCGTAGCACCCGGACTCCCACTAATCGCCAAAACAAAGGGGCAGAAGCCCTCAGTCGAGCGCTGTGATCCTTCCGCTGTGATGTGATCATTTTGGCTCTGATGGGATCAAAACTTCTGACTTGTCACTATGACATGTTACTCTTTAATCCCTGCCTTGAGAATAGAAATTCACTATTCTCTGAAATATTAGCACCCACATCAGAGATTTCTCAAAAATTATTGGCAAATCCAAAATTCGAATTCGAAACTTGAAGGTCGAATGCCAACCTTGAAGGCCAAATTCCTCTATTTGTTGCTTAGCGCTCTACACATTTATACCATGATGAATGGCGCTTTTGGTCTTGGGTCTTACATTTTTTTGTAGTAAATTTTATTTTTATAAAGGTTAATGTTTTCACAGTTGCATAAAAGCCGATGTGTCTCACCAGAGGCTGCTGTTCTGTCCCCCCCCCCCCATGCTTAACACTGCAGCTCTGCTTGTTCAGATCGACTGCTGTGTATAATACAAGACAAGACCAACAGGAAGCCTGGATTACAGCAAGGACTGAATAATTAGAAACTACTAATAAGACTAACAAGAAAGAGGATTATCTATAACTGCTTTACATATGCTAATCCAAATAAGCCTCGAAAAAAAAGAATCCTGGAGATCCGCTTCAGTTACTACACATGTTCTGCTCCGTATAGATATTTATTTTGTAAAGCATCTACAAGATTCTTAAAGAGTTAAAATATCACTATGCATAGTAGCGATGTTATATCCCCCCCCCCCCCCCCACAATCTTTATGTTCAATTTTGAGACAATTTTATTTCATGTATAGGTGCGTGATAAAGATTTGGGGTCAACTCATGGGCCTGAAACTCTTCTTCCTGCTATCCCTCGAACATCCTTCCCCTCAACAAAATCCTACATCATTACTGGAGGACTTGGTGGATTTGGCTTGGAGTTGGCTCAGTGGTTAATAGAGAGAGGTGCCGGGAACCTCATTTTAACTTCTCGATCTGGCATAAGGAATGGTAAGATATAGTCACGGCAATTTCCAAACAGTTATGTTTGGAACAAGTAATGGTGGGTAATCGGGGGATTTGACCTTTTACTTGTATTTGTAGGTTATCAAGCCAAACAAGTCCAGAGTTGGAAGGAAGCAGGAATTACTGTGGTTGTTTCAACCAAAGATGTCGCTTCTATAGGGGGAGCTCGACAATTGATAGATGCTGCATCACAGTTAGGACCAGTGGGTGGAATCTTCAACCTAGCGATGGTGAGTTCTAAGAAGAAGCCAACTCATCAATGATAAATAATCAGCAAATATTAAAGGGGTTGTCCAGGCACAGACAACTGATGACCTATCCACAGGATAGATCATCAGTATATGATCGTAGGGGTCTGACACCCAGGCCCCGCACCGATCAGCTGCTCCGGCTGACTCTGGGCACCGGATACCAGATGTCCATGCCGGAAGCAGATGGCGCCAGTCACGGAATAGCAGCCGAGCTGCAGCACTGCCACTATGCAGGGGTCGGAGCCATCTGCTTCCAGCTTCGCATACTGCATACCCTGCATAACATCCACCGAATGGAGGCAGCCGGAGCCGCTGATCGGTGAGGGGTCCAGGTGTCGGACCCCCACCGATCATATACTAATGACCAATCCGGTGGATAGGTCATCAGTTGTCCGTGCCTGGACAACCCCTTTAAACTTCTATCAACTTTCATCTTCTATGGTAGCATTAATTTATAAAGAATTGCATTCCTTTGTTCTAACCCTTCCCCTTTAGTCTTTTGCCTAACCCCCAAAAATATTTATGGTCCTGGAATCACAGTTGGCATTCATGACTTTATGTATTTAGGAATCAGTAAAATATTGGGAAGGATTTAAAGAGGACCTGTCACTAGGTCATATTAAGTTGAACTGGTTTACTGACCTGAATAGCGCTGTCTCCCTGATTCCAGCACTGTTTTATTTCTTTTTTCCTGGACCCCCCCTGATATGGCCCACTGTTGTGTTGGCTCCCTATTTGCTAATTTGCTGTAGTTAGCCTACAGAGCGTAAACTACCCTTAAGCTGCCTCGCGCTGATTGGTCATCATCAGAGGCAGGGAAGTTAGCTCCACCCCGCTGGCATACTACAGCAAATTAGCATATAGGGAGCCAACATTATAGTGGGCCATATTTCTGGAACAAAGGGGTCCAGGTAAAAAAGAAAAACAGCGCTGGAATCAGGGAGACAGGTCAGTTTACCAAGTCAACTTGTATGACCTAGTGACAAGTCCTCTTTCAGTTGTAGCTCAGAATTAGAAGTTTTACTATTAATAATATAGAATCTTTTTGTAAAAAAAAAAAAGAACGAGGAACAGTTTAGTTATAAAAAGCTGAAGATCCTCAAGGATCTTGAGGGAAATGTGTTACAACGCAAAGGGGAATATTCAGTGGAGCTGTGATAACACCTTTGTGGTTTATCGTATCCGTTTGTCTTCTCTATTACCGAAATGTAATTAGAAAAATTTATATTGTGCTTGACTTAGTGGGAAACAAAACTGTTGCTGACAGATGGCTCCCTGCTGTTACGTAGATTCTTCAGTGCAAAAAAAAAATGGATGAAAGATTTGAGGACCCTTTAGTGCTATGTGTTGAACCACGGTTGATGTTTCTTATAAGTGTGTTCTCAATCTAAAGACCCTGAGCATCCCCCAAACCACAGATGTGCCTCTTGTAGGGGCGACTTGATTAGTATTTACATACTCTATAAAGATCAAGGTGGCACAGGATTGTTGAATATTTATGTAACGGAGTTTACTTATGTAACTTTTTACCGACACCCGTGCCTAATAGCCACAAATAGCCATCGTGCTGTTCCTGGCCGTTCGACTCCTTAAATGCTGCGGTCAATCCCGACCGTCAGCATCTGAGGCATTGAAAAGAGGGGGCAGCCCCTCTAACAGCTCATCGCCCACGATGGTTGTCATGGCAGCCCAGTGGCCTAATGAAGGCCCCCAGGTCTGCCTTCACTCTGCCTCTGTTAAGCCGTGCCTCTGGCAGAGCTTACCAGAAGCCTGTAAAAATGACAAAATGCTTCAAAATATAAGTAACGATCGCTGGTTCAAGTTCCTTAGGGTGACTAATAAAATGTGTAAAAAAAAGTTATTAGTAGTGAGAAAAAAAAAATATTAAAAGTTAAAAAAAAAAATAATCTTTTCCCATTCTTCCTCTAAGGTAATGTAAAAAATAAACAAAATTGATATCGCTGCGTCCGTTAAAGTGCGAACCATTGCAATATACCATTATTTAACTCGCACGGTCGTAAAAACAAAAAATTTAAACCGTCCAAATCGCTGTTTTTTGGACCTGGAGCTGACGCCCACGGACAGCCACCCGCATTTTGCAGGCCATGCTCCCATATAAAGTATGGGAGTACGGTCCGTAGAAAACAATATATAGAAATTTGGTATCACCGTAATCGTATTGAGCCGCAGAATGAAGTTAAGTTGTCATTTTTAACTTTTCTCTTCTGAACAGGTTCTTAAAGACGCCATGATTGAAAACCTATCCACAAAACTGTTTCAAGATGTGAACAAACCAAAGTATGATGGTACTCTGAATCTGGACAGGTAAATGTGGGCATTGTACGTCTCTGGATCCCCTGTGCTTGGTTCTCGCCTCGATGCTTGATTTTAATAATAATCATATACACATCTACGCAAACTGCAGACTGATACAAAGTCCTGATTGTTATTTCACAGGGTCAGTAGGGAGAAGTGTCCCGATCTGGATCATTTTGTGGTGTTTTCCTCAGTGAGTTGCGGGAGAGGAAATGCCGGCCAAAGTAATTATGGATTTGCCAACTCAACAATGGAACGTATTTGTGAAAAGCGTCGTCAGGACCATCTGCCAGGTATAAGACACCATATAGACACTACATGACATTTGATGCCTTAGAATAAAGATGGTGCATGCTAGGGAGTGTCATGGCAGGAATAATCCATGTTAAAGGCGTTGTCACAAGATTAAATGTTATCTCCTAACCACAGGATAGGTGATAACATGCTGATTGGTGGGGGTCCGACCACTGGGACCACCACCGATCACGAGAACGGGGGTACTGTTCCTCTGAATAAATGGAGCGGAAGTTCGCGCATGCGCACGGCTGCTCCATTCACTGTCTATGGGACTCCTGGAGATAGGCAAGTAAATCACTCGGCTATCTCCGGCAGTGCTCCAGAAAATAAATGGAGCAGAAGGACGCACGCGCGACTTGCCGCTTCATTCATTCATTCATTCATTCGGAGGAATGGGACCTCCGTTCTCATGATCAGTGGAGGTCCCAACAGTCGGACTTTCACTGATCAGCATGTTATTACCTATCCTGTGGTTAGGGGGGTAACATTTAATCTTGGGACAACCCTTTTAGGCCTTAAAGGTGTTTCTCCTCTACTGAAATGTATGACTTCCATAATTGTCACACTGGTGGGATCAGTCCGGCAGTTGGATTCTTCACCAGTCTCTCGAACTATAGTCCCAGTTTCCACTAAAGAAGAATAAAGCTTAAATTACTGGAAACCCCATCTGAAATTCCTTTATTAGACCATGATCACCGATACTGTGGAGTACCCTATAAATCGTGTAACCCTTTGAACTGGAAGACTAAGTCCACTGATGGTAAATAACAGATATCCAAGGAACCTTTGTAATATACTGTAGATAAACATGTTGATCACTTTTGCCAGACTGAGCTAGGATGATGGAGAGGAGCTTGATGTCTAAATGTTCTGCCCATGAGTAGGAATACTTATAAGCCCGTCCTATAATGATGGCGGTGTAAGCGTATCCAGATGTGGGTAGAAGGAGTGATAAGTTGAAAAATAAAGGAAATGTAGTTCCTAGGGTCCGCCAAGGCTTGAATAAAACACTTGACGTTAAAGTTTCTTAACAAGTCCACGTTAATAAAATCTTTGCATATGTGTCTCCACAGGCTTGGCTTTGCAGTGGGGAGCTATTGGGGATGTGGGTGTCGTGATGGAGACTATGGGAAGTAATGACACTGTGATAGGTGGCACATTACCTCAGAGGATCAGCTCCTGTCTGGAGGTCCTTGATCAATTCCTTAACCAGCCTCATCCGGTCATGTCTAGTTTTGTCCTGGCTGAGAAGATGATCTCTGTGAAAACTAAAGGAGCTGGACAACAAGATTTGGTAGAAGCTGTGGCTCATATTTTAGGTAAGACCAACATTTAAAAAAAAAAAAAAATGTATATGTGGATTCATTTCTCTTAAATGGGTTTTCCCATAATCATTATATATCACCTATCCACAGGATAGGTGATAAATATCTGATCGTTGGGGGTCGGACCGCTGAGACCCCCACCGATCTTGAGAACGAGCTTATTGTGCCATTCCTGGGAGCCCCATAGGAATGAAGCGGTAGTGCGCATGCTTGACTACCGCTCCATTCATCTCTATCTTTGGCAGCCCCATAAAAATGAATGGAGCAGTGGCCGAGCATGAGCACTACCACTTCATTCCAATGGGGCTCCCAGAAAGCACGTTCTTATGATTGGTGTGGGTCTGATCACGGCGATCAATGGGTAAAACACGTGGGGTGGAGTTTCCTCCGATCCCAGCTGTATTCAGCAGGCTTCTCTAAGTACAGGAGCTGTTAGTAACTTGAGCACTCATAAGCCTTTTCTACAGCGACACCAAAAGACGTCGCTGTAGATTCGGGACCTGCAGCCAAAAGACAGTGGGCGGTCATTAAGGGGTTAAGCCATTCGACATTCTGATTTTGTTCTGCTGCCTTCTCTAGGTGTCCGAGATGTGACCAGTTTGAATCCTGACACCACATTGGCTGACTTAGGACTGGATTCTCTCATGGGTGTAGAGGTGCGACAGACGCTGGAACGTGATTATGATATTGTCATGGCAATGAGGGAAGTTAGACAACTAACAATCAACAAATTACATGAGCTCTCTTCCATGCCTGGAAATAATGAAGGTAGGATATCAACTGATAGATGACATATTACAACATTTCTCAGTATTTCCCTTACTATTGAACATTTCTTATACCAATATGGCCATTTTCTGTAGACTGAACGTTTTGTAGACCAGGGATCGATTGGACATATGGGATATTTGGTACAACTAAAGGCCCTATTAGACGGACCAATGATAGGGCAAACGAGCGTTCATATGAACGCTCGTTCCTGATCTTCCTGATCTTTGCCCTGATAATTATTTTTGGTCCCCACATAATCCCTTTAAAAGGCCGACTTCGATTTAAAAAAGGGTTGTTTTAATGAGACATCTCCAATAATGATAAAAAATAACAAGAAGAAACTGGAAAAGACGGCATTAAATATCCAACCAAGACGCACGTCAGCTATGATCAGTGACCTTCTGACATACGTATGATTACATTTAGCCTTAATATGAGTGACATTTATTCCTTCTTCTGTCTGACATTACTGCACCTCCACATAGTATTCTCAGGAACATGGCTAGAATCTCTAAAACACCATCGTTTTTCAGTTTATTAGCCATGTCTACCGAAGATTAACAAGTCAAGCAATAAAAGTCATCACTTGGGGGACCCAAAATAAAATCGTTAAGACGACCCATAACTGTCACACATCATTTATGGTGCTGGCTTCCTCAAATGGGACAGAGGGATCTTTAGTTCTAGGGTCCGGGTGCGATCGCAACCTCTGCAACCCTTAGGGTATGTTTACACAGGGTGGATACGCTGCGTAAAAGCACACAGCGTATCTGCCCTGGCGGCCGCAGGGAGTTCCGGACGAAAAATCGCACCAAATTATGGCGCAGTTTTTGCGGCCGGAATATCCGTTGTGGAAAACTGCACGTAAAATAATTGTAAAAAAAACATACTTAGGTAGCCATGGCGACGTGTCCCTCTTCCGTCCTGCAGCCCGGCCTCCTGGGATGATGTTTCATCCCATGTGACGGCTGCAGCGGTCACATGGGATGAAACGTTGCGATTTTTGCAGCGGAATCGCAGCATTTAAGCAGGAAAAATTTCAACTTCTGCTATTTGTTGTGTATTTTACTGTATCCATGGAGACACTTTGGTCTTAATAGGAGCTGTGTACACAAAACGGTCAGATATTTTCAATGAAAACCATTGGCAAAATTGCTTTAGATGCATTGGAGCAATAAAAATTATAGCAAATGTTCACTTATCCTCTAACTGCAGTAAGTCTAGAATTGTCTTTGTATATATGGTACATAGAGTAAAATAAAGCTATGGGAAAATGAAAGAACCCAAAAAAAGGATGTCGTCAAATTTTGAGAGATATGGATACGTTCTTGGTTTTACGTAACATAATTCGCTCATTTTAACTTTTCAGAGTCCAAGCTCTCCCAGAAAAGTTCTGCGCAGCCAGATCTCAGCTTTCTGGATCTTAACACTCTCCTGGTGAATCCTGAAGCTTCCACGATCACTAAGCTGAACGATGTACAAAGTAACGATCGCCATCTATTCCTGGTGCACCCCATTGAAGGATCCGTTGCAGCATTCCAGAATCTGGCTTCAAAACTAAACATTTCCTGCTTTGGACTTCAATGTACTAAAGGTAAATAAGGCAGTGAATAGAACATTAAAGTTGTTGTATCGTCACGTCGGACATGTTATCTTAAATATACTTTACATTACATCGATATTGGGAACGTATTTCCACATATTACAAGCAGCCACAATTTGCTTGTATCACTAAATCCACCATTAACCGTCTATACACTGATGTTTAGACAAATCTGACAGATCGTCCTGATCCCTGGTTGCAGTCTATGCGAAAGTTTACAGAGCATGCTCTCTACCTCCTCGGAATCTGTATGCCCTATGAGCTCTCTTACTCCCCATACTCAACTCACATCAAAGTCCCCCCCCCCTAGCCTACTACATACTAAAGCAGTGCATGAGGATAGTATGAACACCCCTAGAGACCTGTACGCCCGATTGCGCACGTACCAAAGGTTGAGATCCTAGGATCTAGTGTATATAGCAGGATATACTATACATTTCCCACTTCTGTAATCTGCATGTATGTCGAGAAAGGGGTCCCCCTGACCGCCATCCAGAGTGAGGCGCATCCACATGGAGAGTGAGTGGAGCCGTAGTGACTCTCCATTCATTTCCATGGGAGAAGTATAATCAACACTTTTTGGGTTACGCCACCGATTATAATATCGTCAGTGATTTTACCCTTAGTATATTTTTCAATGGTATTTTGATAATGGTGGTTGATATATTATATTTTTTTATTGAAAAATGATCAGTGTGAACTACATATACATTATTTTGTGTTTTAGCGGCTCCCTTGGACAGCATTCAGAATCTTGCGGACTATTACATTCAGTGTATAAAGCAGGTGCAGCCGGAGGGGCCGTACTGGGTAGCTGGTTACTCATTTGGAGCTTGTGTGGCCTTTGAGATGTGCTCTCAGCTGCAGACTCAACGGGACAGCTCACATGCCCCCGACAACTTGTTCCTATTCGATGGGTCACATTCATACGTTGCCGCATATACACAGGTAAAATCGCTTCCTGTCATTTACTTTTTTTTTCTATGTGGAGAGTGGCGCATGTGATTAAATCCGAAGCAGGAGGGGATATTAAATACAAGTGGTTTGCTGATGTCTAGGGAACATGGCAGGGATGTTTTTATAGGCACGTTGTAGACATCCTAAATAATATCGACTCCAGGAGACCATCCATTGGAAAACTCCCTTAAAGGGATTTTCCAGAATTTGCCATAAAATTCATATGGGCTTAAAGTGACCCTCCGGTCTCAGGACAAAATTAAAAATGTGATGGGGCATATGGCGTTATAATACCTGGGGCCCTCCAGTTGCTCCCACTCCCCTCTGCCATGGATCCAATGTTTTAGGGTCCTCTCTAAAATGGGTGCAGCACTTCTCAGACTGAGTCCAAGTCACTCCCTCCGTGCGCGGATTGGACGGAACTGCTCATGTGAGCAGCTCTGGCCAATCCGAGAATAGTGGGAGTGTCTCAAACTCGTAGTCTAAGAAGTGCTGTGGCCATTTTGGGACAGCACAGAGGGGACCCTAAAATTGCGAATCCACGGCAGAGGGGAACAAATGGAGGGCATCAGATATTTATACTCCAAATACACCATCATATTTAAAATGTTGTAGCGTCGCTTTAAAATGGTAACATAACCATCACCTGTCCCTGTTCCACCAGTCTCCTTTCCATCCTTGCACCCCCACCTGACTATATACCACTCTCTACATTTCTTTTATGTATACTGTACTTACTTTTTGTATGGCTGCCTTGTCTGTGCTTTAAAAAAGCCTCCATCTTGATTCTTAGATTCCCCTGCTTTCTCTTCCACTCTGCTTTGCTATCAATCCCATGATGCTTTAGCACAGCATCACATGACAAGCTAAAGACCATACCATTTCTGCATGCTGGGGGACACTGTCATTATCCTTCTCTCTATATTCTCCTAAATAAGCTGAGAAACCATAAGTATACAGACAGGGAGGCTGCACTATAGTCTTCTACATTACACCTGTGTGACAGGAACCTGTGTAAGTATCAGTGGTAGCTGATGATAGAAGTTTCTGCCCCCTCCCCTGTGTAATACTATTGGGGTACAGGAACTGCTTAAGCCTGTGATGGGTGACACATAGATCTCCATAGACCCAAGTAGAGAAAGTAGTCACCGAGCCGGAGTCACACTGCTGCTAAGCAACCGTCCCGGTCTTATATATAGAGATAGAAGGAGCAAGATAAATAACAGGACACATGGAATACCAGATTGGAGGACATGGGAAAATTTAGTTTTGGCCGGAGTGTCCCTTTAAAGTAAGTTTATCAGGTCTCCTATGCTCCCCTATCTGAGGGCAGCATATGATAGATGGGAAGACACTGAGCTCAGGGATATATATGATTCAGTATTTTTATGTAAAAGGATGTTTTCATTCTACCTCAGAGAAAGCCGGTGAGTCCTGCTTCCCCCGCCCACACACTGCTGACTGACAGCTGTCTCTGCATGAATTGTTTATAGGAAGAGCTTTCAGTCAGCAGTGTGTGGGCGGGGGAAGCAGGACTCACCGGCTTTCTCTATGAGGCAGCATGTAAACGTCTTTTTACACTAAAATAGTGAACCAAATCATATAAAACTATATATCCCCGAGCTCAGCATCTTCCCTTCTATCATATTCTGGGAGCATAGGAGAATTGACAGTGTCACTTTAAAAAAGTAAACCGATATGATGCTGTCCCTGCTGCCAGCTACAATAGCAACCTGAATCTAGACCAAGGCAAGACAAGGGGATTTTAAATAACCCTCCTTTCCGTGTTTTTATAGCGCTATCGTGCCAAATTAACTCCAGGCAGTGATGCCGAGGCTGAAACCGAGGCCCTGTGTGTGTTCATGCAGCAATTCACTGGTACTGAATATAATAAGGTAAATGTTACGCTCATACGACCTAACACGCCGCCTGTGTATCCAGAAATATATTGATATAATAATTTACCCCATCGTCCTACAGCTGCTGGAAGCTCTGCTCCCCCAGAATGACTTAGAGGCCCGAGTCAATGCTGCGGTGGACCTGATAACACAGACTCACAAGTCCATCAACCACGACGCCCTCCATTTTGCAGCTTCGTCTTTCTACTACAAGCTGAAAGCTGCGGACCAGTATATCCCAGTCAATAAGTATCATGGAAACATTACCCTGCTGAGGGCAAAGACAAGAAATGAGTACGGAGAGGGGCTTGGGGCAGACTACAAATTGTCCGAGGTAAGCGGAGAGAATTTTATACACAAGGCCCGAATAGGGGAGATTTATTAAAACTTGTGCAAATAAAAAGTGGAGCAGTTGCCCATGGCAACCAATCAGCATTTCGTTTTTAGATGCCTCTTTGAATACTAAGGAAGTATCCTAAAAAGCTCCAGTGCTAATACATCTCCCCGAATATGTTTTATATATCATTTTGCTGTATATTTATTATGATCAGAGGAAATTATTCCAATTATTGTGGTTCACGATGTAATATACAACCCTTTGGTGTTCGAAGATTTCTGCCACTGGATAGATCACCGTTTAAAGAAAATTAGATATTTAGGGATCAGTCTCTTTGGTTGACAAGACCTCAAAAATGACAAAGGAACAACAAGTTGAGGAAGATGAATAGTTAATATAAAGTAGAATAAAGAAATCAAATGCCCTAAAGCATATGTCCCCATTTTAATACAATTACATCAAAATCTATAATTAATCATTAATCTATGTAAAACATTGACTAACTTTATAAAAACTTACGTAACATATCCTGTACTGATCCTGAGTTACAGTCTGTATCATACTCCAGAGCTGCGTTTACAATTCCACAGGCTTCGGAGCTGAATTTTCTCAGCACTCCTTTTCAGTTCAGTGGCTGCACAATGCTTGCTCTGGTAGTTCTTATCAATGTCATCTTTACAACAGACACTATACAGGAAATGCAGGAAAATCTTTGATTGTATTAGAAGAGTTCAGCTGCTGGGGGCGTGTCTGACAACAAGCTTGTTGACTGTTTCAAATAGCAACCTGTAGAATTGCGGCTATGGACTGTAATACATGCTGTAACTTAGCGCAATAAGATAAGTAATTCAGTGTATTAATAACGTTACTTAACATTTTATGTAGAGGATATCGAATATAAAACGGTGCTTAAAGGTGAACATACTTTTTAATTATGACCATGAATTTTCATTCAACTTAAAAATAGCATTACACCTTACAAATATAGACGTGTAGGAAAGTGTATATAACAGAGCACTATTTATTAGGGTATGATCGCACGGCGGAATTCCGCCTCCTCTTCATTTCAATGGGAACACAACGCTTCTGTTTCCCGCTAGCTGATTTGTTTCAGCTAGCGGGAAAAAAATGCGACCTGCCCTGTCTTCGAGCGAATTCCGCCCAAACCTCCCATTTAAGTGAATGGGAAGAGAAATCTACCGTTCCGACGGCAGTAATAATTCCGCAGCAGATTTTGCGGCGGGGCCCGCCAAACAAAATCTCCGTGTGGACTGATAGAGTTCCTTGTGCTGTTTCTGGTTGATTTCCATAACCACAACCTACTGTGTGAATTATTTACTACACACCTCATAAATAGATGCCCTAATACTTTGCTGCATAGAGCGACCCATTCAGTCTTGCCTATCCGACACCTCAGCCGTGGCTCATTCTTTAAGCGGATGTCTTTTTGGATTTGAGCTTTAGAAACCTTTAGTAATGGGACTTCACGTATGATTATTTCATATTCTAAATACTTTTCTTTCTTCTTCCATTCCCAACAGGTGTGTGACAGGAAGGTGGCCATTCATGTCATAGAAGGAGATCACCGCACCTTTCTGGAAGGAACCGGCGTTGAATCTATCATCAGCATCATCCATAGTTCACTAGCTGATCCTCGCACGAGTGTCCGTGAGGGTTAAACTAAATCATTGGTGTGTTGCACTGAAGCTGTTATCTCCTTCCCAGGTTTATAAAGGTTCTGCTGACCTGAAGGAGAAAATGGCTTCATATAACACACAGGACTGGGCATACGGTCACTTATACAGAGTCATCAGCACAGCACGCCCATGTGAACCGTGGCTTTACCTACATTGCCCAGTGCCATAATGGTACCTCCAGTGGCCAGTAACCCTGGAAGACTCACCTTTCATGACCATTATTACTTTCCCTGCTCTATGTTGTACCAAACACAGCAAAAAGATCCCATGCCCTCTACATAGAGTAGGGGTAGAGTTCATTTTGTAGCATGTTGTCCTGATCAGTATTCCAAAGGCAAGACTTTAGCACTTAGAAAACCCTGCACACCACTTTCGAATGAATAGTTCTCGTCCTCTGAGGCATCTCCATGCCTGTGAAGAGACTGACGGGTCTTATACTGACAGGGGTCTTCGTACAGTGGAGAGTCCCTGTCATTATTTTTGTCTTGGTGGTTGTGTATTTTTTGGTAATTTTTATTTTAATGTTACGTAATTTATTGTATCTTTTATTGTTCTTCGGGTCACTCACTCATTGGAGATGCAGTCAGCTCCATCTGGAAATGATATATGGAGATAAAACCTTTAAGAATATCTGTTCATCTGCACTTCAAGTCTTTCGAAGAGGCAGTCGTGACCAATGGTTGCTTGCCGACACAATAAAAATATATTAGCACCATACGTTAGCGTCTAGAAGACTTGATTGTGTTGTAAGTGACGGCACTTAGTTTACATCTCTATTATTTTTGGATGGTTTAACCCATTATATGAAGGGCCAATAATAGGTAATGCTTGGATAAATTGCAATTCTTTGCGATGAGAGGCTGCAAACATTATGCATGCAATGGTCCAATGAGTTGAAAACTCAAGTAAATATTAGGCATGGGGTCGGAGTATCTTCTAGTGAGGGAGTGATCCTGTCACCTGCCCATGAGGCAGGTGTATCAACACTGGAATTTTCCTTGAAGGAAATGAGAAGTTCTGCTGCACCTATGACACAGTCGAGAGGTCGATACAGGTTTAATGTTCTCCCAGATGAAAGCTCAGGACCTAAAGCTGCATTGTGGATCGTATCCTTGCAGATGCCGGGACTTTCACGTCAGTATATATATATATATATATACGCTTGTTGAGCTCCTCCCTCTGTTGACCGCAGCAGAACAACTTTTATGTAGGCCTATATTTTAATAACATGAATTAATTGTGATGGTTTCCTTTATCATGCATTATTTTTTCTCTCCTGGTCAATATTGCTGCTTTACGTTAGTCTTGTGTTTGTTGCACTCTCATATTATTAATAAAGAAGAAAACTCTCATTATTGTTGTGTTTTTGTCCTTATTACGGGGATCTGTATATTTGTCAACCACATAACCTGGGACGTCTTGCAGACACATAGACACAGACGACTGCATTGGAAACTTTTCTCGAGTTCAGTGCACTTCCCCTAGTGATGTTATCAGGTCCCAGAAATATGAGGTCTTAGGCTAGATTCACATGAACGTGGGGAAGTTTTTCACGTCTGAGGTACCCCCGTGCGGGTTCCGTTTAACGGATCCCTACAGATTTGAGTCCATGGAGGAATCCGTGAAAACTGAAGAAAATAGGACACGTTCTATTTTTCAACGGACCCTTCACACGGTCCGTTGTCACACGGACATACTCTACGTTCGTCTGAATTCGGCCTTAACCTCAAACCCAACATTACATATTAACCCAAAACCAGCTTGGAGCCCCATGGATATTACCGTTACCCCTTCACACTAGTGATATTAACCCCTAAACCATTCTAGGCCACTAGAGACATTACATACTCTCACTAACCCCCCTCAAACACCCTATTTAAAAATGTGATGAAGTACATGCAGAAAGTTGTCTATGAAGTGGAGTAACAGTTTGCCGTCTCCGCCGCAGGCACTTATGCATTTGAACTCCCCCCTTTAAAATAAATCATGCGACTGCCCTTGGCTTCCTATTACTAAAATTTTGGACTATGGCTCCTGTACTCTGCCTGTTGGATGCATTATGTTTCCTGGACACATTGTAAGTGGCATCTATCACTTTTTACTCTGGAGCCACCAGCCGCTTGGTAGGAATGATTCATAAAAGGTAGAATAATCTTTGATTAAATCCCAGAGAATACATGTGGGTGTATTTGTGTATTCACTGAGGCAGAAATGTTTAATTTATGGCAAATGTCCCCAATAAGTTATTCTTTATGATTCACTATTAAGTTCAACTTTATTTAACACCCAAAAATGGTGATTTCTTCAGATGTTACTTTATTAGGGAAATGGGGCCTAGGCAAAGAACAGAAAAAATTGAGACGGACACTCTTTTTAATGCCCCTTGTCAGACATGAGATACTTGGGATCATCCATTGGGTGGTTCCTAAAAAAAATGTAATCTTCCCACTGATATTAACCAATTTGAGCAGTATTGCTCAGATCAAATGTCTAGTTGCATTAAGTTTGACTTTCTTGTTCTGTGTGTTTGTAGGGTAGGAGTCGGAGGGGGGGACGCTGCAAGTGTTAGCAGGGAGAAAGATCCGAGATTACCACCCTCCCCTTGTATAGTCTTTCAGTCACCCCAGGAAAGGAATACATAAAGAAACAAATAAGAAATTTAATTGTTGTTGTGTCCGGCCATGTTTGACTCTGAAATTACATCTGGCAATTTAAAAACATGGCTCAATTGCATATATTTTATAGAGCGTGCAGTGATGACCAATCTTTGGACCAAATATTACTCATATGAGAGGTGAACACAATCCTTCCAGTCCTTCTATTGCGTTCATAAAATGTGAGAACCAATATTTCAGCCCATGCAAAGTGCTCCTAATCTCCCCATATTTAGCCAGTTGGCCTGTTAGTGGTTGGCCATGGTTGCCTACCAGAATTAAAAACGAGGGAGTTTGTCACGATGGGTGTGTGGACCCACTGGGCCGTAGCGGGACAGCAGCTGGCCAACCAGGATACCAAGGCAAAGTCAATAGTTCGAATAAGGGTACCTGTGGCAATGCAGACAGTAGCGATGGCAGGCTCGGATGGGACCTTGGCAGCAGGCAGACACCAGGCGCGGTGAAATACAGCAGGCGTAGTATACGACACAACACGGCTCCAACTCTCTATGGCACAGGAACAAGGTAACACGGGATACAGGTAACAGAAACGGGAACACTGGGAACTGGAATACACTAAGGGACCATTTGCAAAGACTAACATGGGTAAACACAACAACGCTCAGGCAATGAGTGAAGGGGCAGGGCCCTTCTTATAGTCCAGGGTGATCTGGGAGCAATCAGTCAAATCTAAAACGTGTGTACTCTGGCCCTTTAAGGCCAGGAATAAGCTCGAGCGCGCACCCTAGTGGTCACTGCAGGACAGGACGGCCGCATGTGCTGGCATCTCTGGGAAGGAAGACATCTGCAGGATGATAGGAGTCTGAGGTCTACGACCGCGGACGTTACAGAGTTATCAAGTTTAGGCATCGTAACAGGTCCTCAACAGTCAACTAAATTATTCTTAATCAACTGGACTCAAAAACTTACGGCTATTTTTACATGGAGCCAGGCTGGGGTCTGATAACACTAAGTTCTACTAGGTAAAGAAGTCAACTGTCCTTGATCTCAATCTCAGGACTTCCAGGAAAGCTGAAAGTTCAGATATTATTCCTCTTAAATGGTCAAGCCGACATGGGCCGTGTAAACGAGCGCCGATCAACGAGACAGCTCCAATCACAAGGGGACGAGCGCTCGTTACTACGATCGCTCGTCCCCATACATTTCCATCATGTCGGCAGTGTGTCTCCATGTTTACACTGGAAGATGTGCTGCCGGCAACGATAATAATTTAGGCTGCAGAAACTATATGATTAGCTGATGAACGAGTGTTTGCTCGTTCATCGGCTGATCGTTGCCATGTTTAGACAGGACAATGATCGTGAACGTTCTGTGAACGCTCGTTTGCCCGATCATTGGTTCGTGGCCTTTATTGTCTATCCCCAGGATATATTAAAGTGAGCATGCCTTATATAATATATATTATACTAATTAGGTAATTAATCTATTAAAGGGGTTGTCCGGAGGCACGAAAAATCATGACAATGTTCTCTTAGTCTAAAAGTAAAGCACTTACTTTATAGTTTATATTCCAAAAGTTGCACTGATGTCCCAAACAGAAGAACAGTTACGTGATCCTGGAAGTTTAGTGGGTTCTCAGAAAGCTATCACGTGTGGTCACAGGGAGTTCCCTCCCCCACCCGTATGTGTTGGGATGCACATACCCATACAGGAGGGGGAGGCAGTTCCCTGCGACCACACGTGATAGCTTTCTGAGAACCCACTAAACTTCCGGGACAACCCCTTTAACAAGAATGGAGAGCGTTAAGGGTTGTAGAACTCGATACAAAAGACAGCCCATTGATTTCAGTGAACACTGTAATGCTTCATTTCCCCTGCGGAGGCACTGTAGTAGAATTGGACACTTGCTGCCTGATTACAGTAGTAGGACACCCTGTGATCAGCTTATTATCGGGAACCCTTCTAACAAAAAAGGAATGTCCAAAGCAGACAACGCCTTTAAATATCAGAAAACATTGTAGCTCAGTTTATCATGCTCTTCAAGGAACTGTGGATTTTTAAATGAATGTTACTGCAATATATTACGGAACAACCATAAGGTCATTCTGAACTCATTATATTCAATATTTTATTTTCCATTATCTTTTGTATTCAATTTTACATGTACCTAACTCACTGTGTTTAAAAAACTATTATTGATCACTTATTATTTTTGATCTTATATACATTTTGATGTTCTTTATTCCTTCACGTTTATATTGAGTATTCACTTTATCTATTTATATATATACCTTTTTACCTACATAAGTTCCTATGCAGGATGTATTTATCACTTATTCAACTTCGGTTGATCATATATCACTAATTAACCAATAAGTTTGGGGTTCACACATTTTATGGTCTTGGACATAAAGCATGGGAAAAGGTTCTGAAAGTGACGGACACATACAGACACTAATACTCATCAGCATAGTACCTTTTCCTTGGGGTTGCGCGTGTTGCGGAGATGCCGAGTGCCCGTCTCTGTCTCCCTTCGTCTATGTGCGGACACTGCGCCTGCGCTGTTTCCTTGGAGACGCGTCTTTGGAGGCGCGCAGGCGCGGTGGCCGTATGACGACGGGGGATAGTGGTCTCGTGACCTCGAGCAGTCCCGCGCATGCGCCGTAGACCTAGGAAATGGACATATCGGAACACACTTGTAAATAATAGAGGACACTATTTAAATGGACGGGACATACAGCACCTTACACCCCCTGAGGAAGCGATACATACGAAACGCGCGTCGGGGTGCCTCAATACCGGGTGGATCACTTTATCTCCAACCTCCATGGGTAAGTTCTGATTTACTTATTTCCCTGGTATAGCCAGATGGACTTAGGTTTTTTCCCTCTATGCCAGGTCAATTCAGGTTACCTTTGCTCCTGTTTTATGTCCTGGACCATGCAATAGAGTAGTTAGATATAACTCTCTAGACAACATTGAATATATGTCAGTTATTTCATGGACATGCATGGTGATACTTAATAGAAGGATGGCATCAAAGTTATTTCAGTCATTTAGTACTATTTGTATGAGACAACATTCACTTTAGTTTTCTTATAATAAACCAATAGTCAATAGAATTTTTAATGTTCAGCATTAATACTATACCTGTGCTGTAGGTCTAGACGACTGATCCACCAAGTGACTTTTCAGTTTTAGAACCTCGTTGTGTTTTTATAGTTTGTGTCTTTAATATTGGATGTAATAATAAAATCATATATTTTTCTATGTACTTGTGGCTCAATGACTCCTTTTTCTCATGGTTTGTAATGTTGTTTTGGAGTTTTGCTACTCTGTAGTGATGTCTTTGGAGGTGTTCTGACATTATTTAATAGGTGACACCTAACCAATTACCATACCTGTGAGACAACTTTGTTGTTAAATGCAGAACAATTCTGCACAAGCTGGGAGTTTATCACACCAAGTTAGAAAATAGCAAGTAATCTCAAGTTGACTTCATAATAGGTGAGGATCCGCATTGATTTGCTTAAAAAGTTAACATTATCTATGTAACGGAAGGGAAGACATTATTTTGTTTCAATTTGTAGTATATTTGCAGTATAAATCTACACTCAAATTGTAAGACAGCTCTTATTGAAATGGTTCGTTTGGATTTGAAAGCATTATTTTAAATACCCTATTAAGGAATTCAGAGTTTGTAGAGGGAAATCTCCTGTTCAGGACCCTCATCTATTACCCAGAGCAGAAAGCGGCCACAAAGTGTATCTCGCTCTGGAGGACCAAGTACATCCATATTTTACCAAGACAGCCCATTGATTTAAAATCTGCACTGTGTGATACTTCATTTCACCTGTGGCGGTGCTGCAGAAAACTGAAACGTTCTGAAGGGTTCTCCCATAAAGATAAGATGATTTCTAGAAGTCCCACTGGAAGGAAACCTACAGCTCAGTTTATTATAGGGGACCCTAACGAAAAAAAAATTTTAAAGCGGACAACACCTTTAAAGGTTTATGATTTTTAAGTCACTAATGGAAAACCAAATTGTACAACCTGTAAAAATGAACATCTTGTTCATCTTTTGACCACTGTTAGTTGCTAGAAATAAAGTGCTCTGGCACTTTAACAAGCAGCGCACCCTTTTATCATCAATCAGCTTCACTCAGAGATTTCCGCATCTTGGAACTGGAATTCTTAAGAGTGAAGCAAAGTGGTTACGACCCTTGTTCTATCAATCGTTGAGCATCCCACCTTAGAGACCCTCATAGATAACATTTGACATGTCCCAATGGCAGTTTCCGTTTTTTTAATCCACCACAGGCACATATGAGAACGTTGACCAAGTCTATAGTGCCCACCAAAAATAGAAACTTGTAAAAATTTCCATCCAAATCTTATAATTGGCCACATATTAGTAAATCCCAAGTCAGAGCAATAGCCAAAGTTTGCTTATTATGTTTCTATGACTTTTAGAGATATTTACATTTTTCTATTCAGTTGCGGTGGCCTAAATTCTGATTAACTAGTATATGGGCATTTATAAATTGTGGGTGGAATTTCACTATAATGTAAGTGATAATATCTCAAGAGAGAGCACATTTTATACTGTACCATAATCCAGTATTGCTACTGCCAAAAATATATTCTTTACCATTCTCTAGATGTCGAAGAAGAGAGGCTTACATGTTCAGCCTCCTCTGAGACCACATCTTCCTTTTAGTTCAAAGCCTATTTCAGGTCCATAGTCAAAAGCGCAGTCAGATATATTATACACAAAAGAGGATCAGAGTCTTCTTCATCCGAAGATGAGAAGACCTTAGAACTAGACATGATCTTTTTTAGACACTCCGGCAAAATCAGAAATCTTAATGACGTGGCCTAACCCAAGTCTGAGAAAGACCTTTTGAAGTCCTCCGAAACCTGTGCAATCTCTTGGTTTCTAAGAATCTATCGAGCAAGGCAGAGTTAATGTACGTAGTGGATGACCGGCAGCATCTTTTTGGGATCGGCAGGTTGTTTTAAAAAGCCAGTGCAGGTAAATTTCTTCTGACAAATATAGAAGACAGTAGTGTAATGAGGAAATAGAAAAAAACAATGTCTGAAATGTGAAGCTAAAGAGAGCAAATTATACAGCACTACTTTTCACTCTTAAAGTGTACCTATCGCTACATAAAAATAAACTCACAATCCCTCCTTAGGCAGCTGCAGACGCATATTGTGGGTCTTTTTTGGGTGTTCTGAGTCTGTTGCCCCGTCCACATGCTGTTTTATTCTCCTCCCTCCCTGTCTTCTGTTTGCTGTTTTACACTAGATGGATTTTTTGGTGACTGAGGAGAATTCTGAACATTTACAGAGAACCTGCAGGCAGGAAAAGGGAAACAACAGGCTGATGGAGGGTTAAGAAGAGGACACTTTCCTGTAATAAGAAATATTAGAAAGCTTCATATTGTCAGACGCTTTATCCCTGCTCAGTAGGCGGCTCCAGAGCTGTGGCGTCACCATGACGTAGGGACAATGGCGGATTATCATTAGGGCGGTTCGAGCAGCCACCCGGGGCCCAAGGCTCCCGGAGGGCACATGGCCGGCCAAACCGCACATGATCGCATGGGCCCCCTCATGCCCGGTGGCGTCGCTAGCACCGGATGGGGCCTCGATGTTAGCGGCAGCCACATTCATTTGTATCTGAGTTCTTAGGACTTAGATACAAATGAATACTATAGGCTGCAGGTCACGTTCGGCTTGCAGTCTATAAGGCGCTGGGAAGACTCCCTGCGCAGGCCGGCGTGATGAGGTACTGCATCACCTGGGTTTGCGCATGCGTCTAGTCCAGAGGATTCACACGTGTCCAGCTGGAGCGGCTGCCTAGGAGTAAGGTAAGTAAACTGTATATATTTTTTTAGGTGGGGACTATCGCTGTGTATCAGGGGTGGAACTAGGAAAGACTGGGCACCATGGCAAACTCTTGACCCGGGCCCCCCCCCGGGTGCCACAAGTAGCCCCCCTTATAAATAGTGTCCCCTGTAGAATGTGCCATACAGCCCCCCTGTAGACAGTGCTATATAGCCCCGCCTATAGAAAGTGTCACACCCCATTTGTAGATAGCGCCCCACCTCCCCCTTGTAGATCGCACTGTATATAGTGCCACACAGCCCCCCCTTAGTAGAAAGTGCAGCACAGCCCCCCCCCTTAGTAGAAAGTGCCACACACAGACCCCTGTAGATTGTGCCACACTCAGCCACCTGCAGATAGAGCCACAGCCCTCCCCTTGTAAATAGTGCCATACAGTTCCCGCATGTGTATAGTGCCACACAGCTCCCCCTTGTGTATAGTGCCACACAGCCCCCCCTTTGTGTATAGTGCCACACAGCCCCCCCCTTGTGTATAGTGCCACACAGCCCCCCCCCCCTTGTGTATGGTGCCACAAGGCCACAAGGCAATGGTGCATCCGATAAAGTTGTATCAGCCAGGGAGATGTCACTCAAACATGGAAAGTTGGGTTTGGAGGCAGGACTATGTGACTCTTCAGGATAGCGGCACCGCCCCATGACCATCTAATGAGTAATTAGCATATAGTGTGCGCAGTTTTAAAAGTGGATTTTAAGAATTTTGCTGAATCTGAAAAAAAACATACAAGGGAATGTTTGGAAATATTGTCAGGTCATGTATTACCACATGGTGGCGGTTCAAGAGGTTAAAACTACCAGACAGGTTCCCATTAAATATACAATGAATTGAGAACAATTCCATCTGCCCTGCAATTTATTGTTATTATAAATATATCCTATATAAACTACAGATCCAGAACCAAGCTCTGACATATATACAGTACCACAACCAAGCTCAGTACATAAATACAGTACCACAACCAAGATCAGTACATAAATACAGCACTAAAACCAAGCTAAGTACATATAGACTTCAACAGAACCAAGCTCTGACATATACACAGCACCAGAACAAAGCTCAGTACATATATACAGCACTAGAACCAACCTCAGTACATAAATACAGCACTAGAACAAGCTCAGTACATATATACAGTACAAGAACAACCTCAGTACATAAATACAGCACCAGAACCAACCTCAGTACATAAATACATCCCCAGAACCAAGCTCAGTACATATATACACAGAACCAAAACCAATCTCATACGTATATACAGCACCAAAACCAAGCTCAGTACTTACATACAGCATCAGAACCAAGATCAGTACATATATACAACACCAGGACAAATACAGCTCAATTTAGTGCAACCCCTGCCGTATAGGTTTGTACGGCGTAAAACTACAGCTCCCAGCAAGGCCCGAACAATGGTGAGGATATGCTGGGAGATGCTGTTTCACAAAAAAAAAATCTTATCATAATCATCTCGCTGCAGATCATACAGTGGCTACATTACTGATTAGAGGCAGAATAAACATTTACATTAAGTGACTCACCGGTGACGTCTCAGATTCTAGTTCTTTTCTTCTCCCTCCGGTCCAGACATCTATGATGGATTTCTACCGGCCATGACCCATTTCTGCAGTTTTCCGTTTAGATGTCTTCAGCTTCTCACTTTTAAAACATTTTTGCACCTATAAACAAAGTTAAAATTCTCAAAACCTCTTGCACCTCTAACTATAATAGCGCCGTACACTGTGTCCCTGATTATAATAGTACCATACACTGTCACACACACACCGTGCCCCCTGTAGATAGTGCCCCCATAGCCACCGTGCTGCCCTACATATAGCTTCCCCTATAGGTCGTGCTCCATGTATAGCCCACCTCTGTAGACAGTGCCCTACATATAGCCACCCTGTTGCTAGTACCCCACAGGTAACCCACCCCTGTATATAGTGTCCCACATATAGCCCACCCCTATAGAAAGTACCCTAAAAAAATAGCTCCCCTATAGATAGTGCTCTACAAATAGCCCACCCCTGTATAGTGTCTCACATATAGCTCCCCCTGTATATAGTGCCCCACATATAGACCACTCTGTAGATAGCACCCCACATATAGACCCCCCCTGTAGATAGTGGCCCACATATAGACCCCCCTGTATATAGTGGCCCACATCCCCACATATAGACCCTTCTGTAGATTGTGCCCCACATCCCCAAATACAGACCACCCCTGTAGCTAGTGCCCCACATCCCCACATATAGACCCCCCTGTATATAGTGGCCCACATATAGATGACCTCCCTGTAGATAGAGCCCCCACTATAGATAATGCCATTAATAGTTTTATGAGAAAAAAACAAAAAAACTTTATATACTCACATGATTGCTGGCGATGCAGATCTGCTCTCTTCTGAGCCGGTCTGCAGGAGCTGAACGAGCGTCGTCCAATGACGGTGATTGGCGGGGTAGAATGACTTGCCCCGTCAATTAGCACCTTGTGACACTATATACAAGGGGGAGTGCTGTGTGACACTATATACAAGGGGAGCGCTGTGTGACACTATGTACAAAGGGGAGGGCTGTGTAGCACTATATACAAGAGGGGCTGTGTAGCGCTATCTACAGCGGTATGTGTGTGGCGCTCTTTATAGGGGGCTTTTTGGCGCTATTTACAAGAGGTGGAGGGCTGTGTGGCGCTCTCTACCGGGGGGCTGTACGGCACTATCTATAGGAGCTGTGTGTAACGCTCTCTACGTGGGGGATGTGTGATATTTCCAGGAGGCTGTGTGTGGCGCTATCTATGGGGGTGTGTAATATCTACAGGGGCTATGTGTGGCACTATGTACAGGGGGCTGTGTATATGTGGTGTTTTACAGTGTGTGGTATTATTATATTCAGGCGCGCAGTGTTTGGTGCTATTATATTTAGGGGTACAGTATGTGGCACCATGATAACTTTATTTTCGTTTATAGGTGTGGAAATGTTGGAAAAGTGAGAAGCCGAAGACATCTGAGTGGCAAATTCTGCAGAAATGAGTCATGGCCGGGAGAAGTCGTCATGAGCTCTGGACCGGATGGAGAAGACAAGCGGAAAAAAACTACTAGAATCTGAGACGTCGTCACCTGAGAGTCACTAGATTTATAGAGAATCTGTCACCTCTCCTGACATGTTTATTATAGGAAATCCTTGTATTTCACAAAAAGTCTTTCTGCAGTCCAAGACTGATAGACAATTCCCCTTGTCAGGAGGATGTGTCCCAGCACAGTGTGATAATGTCAGTATGTAGGGACACAGCCCTGTGACAGGGGGAATCGTAGCACTCATTTGTTAATGCTTGCCCAAAAAGGTAGTCTTAAAAATAGTTATGGCGCGGCAGGGCGGAAGGGGGGCCCAAGTTTGAATAACAGCCCAGGGCCCATGGTCTACTTAATCCACCACTGCGTAGGGGCGCAACAGCTCTCCTCTGCTTGTGCTGCGCGGCTCCAGCGAGAGCTGGCGTGGAGCGTGACTTCACTCTTCCTGGACCTTTAAAGGGGGACTGCTCCTGGAATTCCTCGTAACCCTGGTGGTGAGTTTTCTGGTATCTGCTCCGCTTGTACCCTGTGATTTTCAGGTGTTTGACCTGGCTTTCATTTTGACTCCACTTCATCTGACTTTTCCATGAACTGATCTCTGGCCTGACCTTGTCGTCTGATTCTGGTTACTGGACCTGACGTTGCCTGTTATCGATCCGGATAGCTTTGCTACGGAGATGTCCCACTACACTGTGTACTCTGCTTCACCCTCTTCGAGACGTCATCCAAGCTCTGACTACGTTAGCCAGGGACCACCATCGAGGTACGCTCATGGGCTTACAGTCTAATACGGAGCGTTACACATATATTTACATGTACTACTAATTTATGGGGAGAATGATGGTGAGAAAATTGCCATGAGGAGGAATTTGAAAAGATGCAGTTATATGTACTCCATGTATAACTGAATAAATGAGTTCTCAATTAAATGAACTTGAAATACCACTTTGTATATGTAACCCCCTATGTTTGCATTCTGTTCTTCGGCGGTAGTTTTCGGAAAGGTTTTCTTTAAAAAAAAAGACCATCGCTGTGTCTTTTACAATACTGACTCGATTTTAGAAGAAAGTTTTTAGGAATTGGATTGCATTTGAAAACTACTGTATATAGTGGTTCTGGGAAGAACTAGCGCAGATGAAAGGTATCGAAGTTTTCTCTTTTTTTCTGAGTAACCTCTGAATTTCGCAGAATTCTATAAGTTTCCTCTGTCTCACTCATTATGATTCCTCTCTAAAAGTAGACCCATTATTCCTATGCAGTCTTATAATGTAGGTTCGCTAATACATTTAAACTGACCTTCAGCATTGGAATAAGTCAAACCCAAGGATTGTAATTGCTGCTTTTCTATTCTAAAAGCTGTTTCTAAAAATACATGTTCCAAAAGTCTTCAAACTCGTTCTTTCTTTCGCCATAAAAAGAATAAAAAACAGTAACATCTCAATCGCTAAAATAAATAGTGAATTTGAGATTACTACCTGTGTGATGGTCTCCATGCCAAAGATAATTATGGCAACTTGGTGGCAGCTATGCCGACTTGGCACAGCCCTCCTAAAACTTTACAAGTTTACAATTTGTTTTTCTAATAAGAACCATCATGACATTCTTTGCGTGTGGAGAAAAGGCGCTTCCATCACCCCCCGGGTAACTTTGTTTTCTGTTATCCCCCAAGGTAACTTTTTTTTCCTTCCGCTCTTGTCTTGACCAGTGTGGACCATGTGTACTTCTTCCTCCCACTGCTGACTGCTTTGATACTACGGCCGGTCCGGTGATGGTGGACTGTAGATACGCTTACTAAGAGACATTGGTGGCGCGGCTGTCACATCAGACATGGAGGGCGGGAAGTAGAAATACTCAGATGGTTGCTGCACACTTTGTACGAGCAGCTGCCCTGCCTCCAACTTTTTATTTGTGCGCAAGCTGCTAAACCAATTTCTCTTAAGCCGTATTTACGTGAACGTGATAGTCGACCGTGTGACGGACGTTACAGCCGTCACACGGCTGAATTCAAATCAGTGTACCTCTACGGGGCTATTTACATGGACCATGTGAACAGCCCATGAAAAAAATATGACATGTCCTATTTTTGCCTGTTTTCCCAAATCCCTCAATAGACTCAATTCTATGAGGGATCTGTAAAATCGGGTCATAAGAAACGTGTTTTTCACGGCCGATTGGACACCTGTTGGTGCGAGTAAGCCCTTAAAGTTCCAGTACCTTGTAAGCACTGCCCAATGGCACCCAGTACTCAAGCACATGCTCTGGCAGCCCCTGCCATAGCTACGCCCTTGTTTTCGACCATCGTCAGCTGACACATTTTAAGCTGGATGGTATTGATTACGTGTAGAGAGTCTAAATGTGGGAGGGGGAGGTAGCAATCCTCTGTGTGGGAAATTACTTCATAGGCGGGATGTTCAGCAACTCATCACACCTGTTGGTATAAAAGTAGTCTTGGTTTTTAAACCACATGGACCTGGCATTGCAAAATGGGCATTTACCAACATTAACACATCTTGAGCCCAAAATATTTCTCAGGCTTTAGGCTAAATATGTCTATTAGTGAGTGTAGTCACATATTGCAGGGAGTACACTGCTAATACTTTTTGGTCCCCACATAGTGCCAGTTATTAATCGGGATAAGTCGGTGCATAGCCGTTTTAAATATGGCGCCTTCCTCTCCGATTAGTCGGGCGTCTGTGTGCTCTGCACATGCGCCGCCTGGCATCCCTGGCAACCTCGCCATGAGATTCACTGCATCAGTGTCTGGTAGGAGGAGATACACTAGAGCAGGGCTAGATCAGTACAGGACATCGATATAGAAACAAGATAACAAGTAGAGGCCTAACTTGAACTACCTTGACCCTAATGCAAAATATGTCCAAGGGCTCCCCAATAATGTCTTGCTATTTGTAATAGTTTAGCCAAAGTTCTGACAGAAGGGTCCAGGCGAATGTAACCTCTGTACACCACTGATAACCAGTACGAATCCTTACAGCAAGTGGCTTATTCCGCATTTTGGGATAGTGGCCATGTACATCGTTGTTTCCCAGCTCTATGGTCAGCTAGTTATCCAGAGCCACTGCTGTATTGCACATTATGAGATTTTAATAGATTTTTTTAGCACTGCCGGGGGACCGGATATTTAGTTGCACAATCTTTTTTGATGATGATACGACTCTTCGTCATGTGAGCGGTCCCGCTGTACTCTATGTACAAGCAGGAGCAGTAGTACAGCGATTACATAGAACACAGCGGGGCCACACCTGACGAAGAGTCGTGTCGTCATGAAGAAAGACTGTGCAACTAGACTTCCGGTCCCCCGCCAGCGCTATAAACATCTATTAAAATCTCATAATCAGCGCGACGGGGGACCGGAATGTATATTAGCGAATGTACTCACATACTGCAGTGAGTAATACTTTTCGGTCTCTAGATAACTGCTTTAAGGTGTATTCCCTAGCTAGGGTATTTCCTCCTGTATATTGTGTATTGATTGACTCCTGACCAACCCAGCTCATCTGACTACTCTCCTGACTACCAGAATGGTACGGTATACCCGGCCCTGCTACATTAATGTTATTGAACCTTGGCTCATCTGACTAATCTCCTAACTACCTGACTCTGCTACATTTCTGTTACTGACCCGTGGCTTCCTGACTACGTTAGATCTCCCCCTCTCTCAGCCTGGCAAACAGTCTAACCACGCATCATCCCTCTCCGTGTTACCCTCCGCGGTACATTTATATAGACTTTTGTTTGCCATTGCCCATAGTATCTCCAATCTCTCTTGTTTTCGGTCCGGTTTTCCGTCAGCTAACGCTACCAAGAGAATTTACCACCGGACTAGCTAGAGGTGCCTATGTCCTGGGGCCTTGACTCTAACCAAAGTCATGGGAAAGGGGGTGCAGTTGGTGGAATTGTGTCATCCGGTTGGTACTTTCTCTGGGTATCAAAGATTATTATAACCAACCTTGTTTTGGGCATAACAAATACCTAAAATGTCAACTTTAGTTCCTAACCCACAGGAATAGACATCCCCGATAACTCTTACATCAGAGACAAGAAGGGTCATAGATTAACAAAAGAGTAGCAGTGAGTAACTCTGATGAAATTAAAATTTTATTTTTACATTTCCGTTCTTTAAAACTTTCGTTTCTGTATTAATTGGCAATTTTCTGCATAGAACTTTCTGGGAAAATAATTTTTCTTAAGAGGTTAAGAAGATATTCATGAGACGTTATCAAAGGCCATCATTAAAAGGTTGGTTTCTGTCCTGCTGATCCAATATCATGCCCGCAATTACATTAAGATGTTGAGGGATCTGTAGCCCAGGAACGCGGTACACTTTATCTGGATGTATAACTTTCGCCAATTACCACCATCATCCTATTTGCAACTATTTGGCCAATTATTTTATAATCCATTTTAATAGGGTTATAGGTCTTACATTTTTTTTATGGTGGGCTATCAACTTAGTGAATTATTAATGTGATTATCCTTCTGCACCATAATACAGGACGCGTGTAAAAGAAAATCACAATCATGTAAACATGAGATTAAGATTTTGGTTTATAAGCAGCACGCAAGGGACTCAAAACTGGACTGACAAATATATTTTTAGCTTAACCGGTCTTGATAAAAGCCAAAACATTTGCCCAAGCATTAAAACTAAAGATTCATGGATAGATAGATGGATGGATGGATGGATGGATGGATGGATGGATGGATGGATGGATGGATGGATGGATATGAGATAGATAGATAGATATGAGATAGATAGATAGATATGAGATAGATAGATAGATAGATATGAGATAGATAGATAGATAGATATGAGATAGATAGATAGATATGAGATAGATAGATAGATAGATATGAGATAGATAGATAGATAGATAGATAGATCTTTTTGTTCCGGTGCACCCCTGCCCAATGTGTTTATGTGATCACATTTTCTGCTGCAGTGTTGACTCTGAGAACACGTTTTCAGTCTTTGAAGGGGAGATAAACCTTTTGACAACAATCTTTCGAGAACCCAGCAGCATTGTTTACATGTATCCTGGATACATAGAAGCTGTATCTTGCTGTCAAAGTCGATTCCGTCAGGTCAGCTGCACTGACGACTCCGGTAAAAGCTGGTTCTGCGTGTCAATGACACACAGGATTTCACGAATAACAATCATATATAAGTTGATCGTTGTTAGCTGAATACTGCTGGTCAGAGACACGCAGGACCAGCTATCACCGGAGCCGTCAGTGCAGTTCACCTTGAACTGAGAGACCTTGGTTTATCACTGCGACAGATCACTACGCGCCTAAGCCGAGATATCAGCACTGTTTAACGTTGCGTGTATGGGTGATTAGGAGAAAAACAATGAGCGGGAAGGACAGCAAGAGGCGCGCAGAGGCAAATCTCTGCACGGACGGATCGTCTGATTGGAGGAATGGCACGTAGTGATCCATTCTGTACTGCAAGTGAAATTGCCCAATCCTAGGGCGGCAACCAGTGTCGACACAAACCATCAGAAGGCATTTGCACGACACTGAGCTACGAGCCAGACGTCCAGCTACAGGTGTTCCATTGACCACACATCACCGCTCTCAAAGACTATCATGGTGCACAACGAGTCAGCAATGGAGGCTGGAATGGAGGTCTATCCTCTTCAGCGATGAGTCCCGCTTTTGTTTCTGGATGCAATGATAGCCGTGGATTGGTCTGGAGACCACGTGGGCAACGCCATGAAGAGGCTTTCACAAGGAAATGTCACACTGGTCCTACTCCCGGGATTATGGTGTGGGTGGCATAATATACGGTAGTCGAACCCCTCTTGATTTGGTCGTGGAACCAGTGGTACGGCCATTTCTCCAAAGTGTTGCAGAAGCCGTATTTCAACAGGACCACGCCAGGCCGCATGTTTTTCGTGCTACTGTGAGCAGCCTGCGAGGCCTAAACATGCTACCATGTCCTGCGGTGTCTCTGGACTGGTCTCCCATTGAGCACATCTGGGACATCATTGGTCGATGATTTGCGTGCCCAAGTGTATCTAGCGTGGCATAACATTCCTCAGACAGCCATTAATAACCTCATTGATAGCATGCCAATGTGTGAAACCATGTGTATTTCGATGCTGAATAAATCAATTTGTTTGGAATATTTTTCTTCCATTTTTTTTATCATTTGTATATCATTAACATGTCTATCGATACTGTGGTTTCCACAATTTCAAAACTATTCCTTCTTGGTGTTGCAGTGCTTGCATTTCGTTTTTATTTCCAATTGCTGGATAGCATAATCTCTTTCAGATTTGCATCTGATTTTCATGGATAGTTTGCACATAATATCGACTGTAGAAAAACAAGCATTAAACAAATGCCATTAATGTCATTAAATTGAGATGCGAAAAAGCAGCAGTAAGAGAATATGGACAAACTGGATGATGAGCATAAGGAACTAAGAAATCTCGTTTTTGTATCTGGCGGATGTATTTGTGCTGCGTCGCGGGGGAAGGAAGTCAGTGACGGACAGACCGGAAAAGCAATACTCGCTGCCGGAAGTGCCCGAGTCATGGCTCGGGAGAGGAGCTGAGCGTCAGTAGTCAAGCATGACAGCGTTGTCGGGGACGCTGGGTAGTCAGGGAAGGTGAGCTCAGTGTTTCATGCCGGCTTGTGGCCGTGAAGCGAGGGAAACGCGAGCTGCGGAGCCTGGCAGCACACAGCATGGCAAAGCTGCAGGGCATGGACTTCTGGAGTGAGACCCTGAAGGGAGCACGCTATGTGCTGGCTCCTATGGTGGATCAGAGTGAACTGGCCTGGAGGTTACTGAGCCGGAAACATGGAGCTGAGCTCTGCTACACTCCCATGCTACATGCCCAGGTGTTTGTACGAGATGCCAACTACCGTAAGGAGAACCTGTACTGCGAGGTGTCTCCGGAGGACCGCCCCCTCATCATCCAGGTAATGCCCCCGGTCCAGGTGACACCCCCCCGTGACTTGACCCCCCGGTCCAGGCGACACCCCCCCCGTGACTCGACTCCACCGGTCCAGGCAACACCCCCCCGTGACTCGACCCCCCGGTCCAGGCGACACCCCCCCGTGACTCGACCCCCGGTCCAGGCGACACCCCCCCGTGACTCGACCCCCCGGTCGAGGCGACACCCCCCCGTGACTCGACCCCCCGGTCCAGGCGACACCCCCCCGTGACTCGACCCCCGGTCCAGGCGACACCCCCCCCGTGACTCGACCCCCGGTCCAGGCGACACCCCCCCGTGACTGTATGATCCTCTCTCTGCTGGGCTCCCCCTTTCTTTTTCCTTACACCGCAATCAAACCCTCGAGCATTGTGCTTTAGTACCATTTTCAATATTCCTGCTTGCTATAAGTGAATGGAAACAGTCCAGCTGAAAACTGGTTCTGATGGTATGCAACTCGTTGCAGTGTATGAGCACACCATTTGATCAGGACAGGTTTTTTTTATCCTGTGACGAATATTTACATTCACTGATGGCAAGCAGAGATCTTTAAAAAGAGGAATTGATGCACAAAGCTGTATATCTTTTCATTATACAGTGACTACCTTTCATAATTGATACTAGGAGCATTTTCAGACAATGGTCCACCCATGTCCCTGTGTAATACCTCTGATACCTGGAGACTGGTTTATGATCCTGCATTTGTCTTGGTTATTGATCTTTGATTTTTCTTTTTTTTAGTTTTGTGCAAACGACCCTGAAGTGTTTGTCCAGGCGGCGCTGCTGGCACAGGATTACTGTGACGCCATTGATCTGAACCTCGGCTGTCCACAAATGATTGCAAAGAGAGGTACAGTGTCACATGACTGTCTGGCGGGGTCACATCAACCCCATTGGTACCTCGTGTATGGAAGAGGAATATATCGTCCGAGTATCCCCGATCAGCACCGCTGGGGACAACGCCACCCAATAGTTTAGTATTCGTAACGTAAAGCGTAATCACCTATATATGGGCTGTCGGAATATCACTCCACAGCCCCGGGCCCCTTTGGTCATCTAGTATGGTCTGTTACTTGGGGTGCTATAGTACAGCGCTACCATTGGGAACATGGCCCCCTTTCAATCTGATCATTGGTCTATAGCTGATGTGAAACTACAACTCTTAGCACGCCCTGGGCTGGAGAGTGAGAATAGTAGTCTTACAGCAGACTTCAGGCCTCATGCACACGACCGCAAGGGTTTTTACTGTCCGCCAATACGGATCCGATGGCTACACATCCGTAGCGTCCGCAATTGCGGTATCGCCCATGGAATTCTATGGGCGAGTCCGTGCCGCAATTGCGGATAAGAATAGGACATGTTCTATATTTTGAGGATCATTTCTACGGTCCCGGACACACCTCCGTAAATATATGGAAAGGCGTCCGTGAAATGAATGCGTCCGGAATTTCATCCGCAATTACCTGATAAATTACGGTCATGTGCATGGGGCTTTAATAAAGGGGAGGTGGGGTCTTGTTCAGAATAGAGTGTGGCTACAAAGAGCATCTCTTCCTCTGCATACCCCGGCGTCTGTGCATTGCGTGGACGGTCCATCGATTTCAACAGGGACTGTATACGGATTTCCTTCCCCTGCTGTAGTGCTGCGGGGACTTGGAACACTCTGTACCCCGATAGATTATAGCTGATCGCTCGGGGTTCCGAGGACTAGGAATAAGGACTTGTCCACATTGGACAGTCCCGGTCGGAGGGTTCTGGGAGCTCCCTGTACAGCTCGGGGCCTGTTGGTTGATATGTCCTTGTTCTTATTGCTCAGGTCACTATGGAGCCTTTCTACAAGATGAATGGGAACTTCTGGAGAGGATGAGTAAGTCTCCGCAGTAAAGCGCTTCTTTTCGGAAGTCTCTTTTATAGCCGCCGCGGCTTTCAGCTCTTCTGAATTGTGTTTCTTAGTTCAGCTGGCGCACCAGAAGTTGTCTGTTCCAATCACTTGTAAAATCCGGGTCTTTCCAGAGATTGAAAAAACGGTCACCTATGCCAAGTTACTGGAGAAAGCCGGGTGCCAGGTGGGTAACGTCTAGAAGGTGGTCTGCTGGAATGACGGCCGTTTATCTCCATCTTGGTGATTTACGTGATTCTGTTGCAGCTTCTTACAGTTCATGGTCGCACCAAGGAGCAGAAAGGTCCGGTAACTGGCGTTGCTTCATGGGAACATATTAAAGCGGTCAGGTGAGTGTATTCGCACGTATCGGGGGAAACGATCATTTTGGCCTTAATGCTTTGGCGTGGCTTCACAAAAAGGGGGCGGACACCGCGGCCTGTAACATTTATTATAATGGACGCCAGAAAACTGACGCAAATTATAGTGGAAATCTGCCCCAACTCCTGGCTGGCGTAGATTAGACTCTGTGGGGCATAGCAAGGTGGAGACTTGTACTTGGCCCTGTACCAGGACGTTGGATCAGCAGCACCAGCACTGAGGACGTTGAGGGCTGCGTCGCATATTAGGCCATGACCTTGTATGGAATGGTCAGGGGACCCGGAGGGGGAGAAGAGGTGAGGTGAGTATTTGTTTTATTTTTATCGCCAATGGGTCTTATAAATTTGCCCCATTGTCTTAAAAATGCAGGGACACATTGGAAGAGATTGATCAAAACTAGTGCAAGGGAAAAAAGGAGCAGTCGCCAAAAGGAACCGATCCGATTCCAGTCCCCGTTTTTCAGAGGCTCTGTGAAGAATGGAAAAAATAGGTTCATTGGCTGCTCCGCCGATTGAAGGGGTCATGGTGTTCATCGCATCGGCCTCTTTAGTGTTTACCAGGCACAGCGCCGTACACATCGGTAGCGGCTGTGCCTGCAATTACAGCTCAGTCCCATTCACTTGAATAGGACCAGAACTAGAATCCAGTCACAGCTGCTCCGGATGTGTACGGCGCTGTGGCAACGAACCCATCGACAGCCCCTTTAATGACAAGGAGAGGGACTATAAGGATTGTCCTCCTAAAGGCACTGCCCCATCCATTAGTCAGGGGTGAGACCCCCTGGATTGAACAGCTCTTCACTGTTAGGGACCACAGGTGCCCATTCATTACTGCATGACAAGTTGATCACAGGGGTCTCCGCAGGCGGCACCTCTCCAGTACTTGTGCTTCCTCATCTTATTTCTTTTCCTACTCCCCCCACCATCACTCCCTCTCTCCTTTTCCGCTGCAGCTTCATCCCCCTTTTTCTACTATCGCCCCGTTTTCTATCCGGTCTATAAATCTATTTATATAGAATTACATCCCTTCTTACTCCTCCGTACAGCCCGACATAATTCCGTTTTTCTTTTTCTTTCAATGACTGGTATAGAAATGCTGTCCACATCCCAGTTTTTGCGAATGGGAATATCCAACACCTTAGTGACGTGGAGCGCTGTATACAGGAGACCGCGGTCCATGGGGTGATGAGTGCAGGTTGGTCCCTTTTTGTCCTGATCTGTAAAGTGTTGGTGTCGATGGCCTATAGAGTGAGTCCGTTATAAGATGCTGAACTTGTCGGGTGTAAATGTGGTCATGCTTGCTTGTGTTTTAGAGGGAAATCTTCACAATCCGGCCTTGTTTGAAGGGAGAAGTCCCTGTGTGTGGGAAATGGCAGACGAGTACTTAGAACTCGCCCAGCAATACCCATGCCCTTTGTCTTTTGTGCGAGCGCATCTTTTTAAACTTTGGCACCACACGTGAGTATTCTGTTACGTTATTCACTTTTAAATTGATTCTCCAACATTTACCATGTTGTTTTTAGGTCTAGCATTCTGTTCTTTCTCACGGACCGAGCTCCATTATTCTTATACCGATCTCCAAATCTGGATAGACATTAAAAGGGGTTGTGTGGGGACCACAAATTATCATCAGTGTACTCCCTGCAGTATGTGATACACTCACTAATATACATTCCGGTCCCCCGTCGAGCTGATTCTGAAATTTTCACCGTTTTTTTTTTTATAGCGCTGCCGGGGGACCGGAAGTCTGGATGCACAGGGCTCTTCAGTCCCGCTGTAGTCTATGTACAAGCGAGAGTACTACAGCAAGTACATAGAGTACAGCGGGGACGGTCATATGATGAAAAGTCGTATTGTCATCAAATAAGGCTGTGCAACTGGACTTCCAGTACCCTGGCGGCTCTATGAAAATCTCAGAATAGGCCCGACGGGGGACCGGAATGTATATTAACAGTGTAGTCCCATACTGCAGGGAGTAAACTGGTAATAATTTTTGGTCCCCACATAAACCCTTTAATTCAAAGGATAACATGCTGGCTCCCTGCAGCCGCCACTAGAGGGAGCTTTATTGCATACTGTTTTATTATTGAGATCAATGTATAATCAGTATGCAGTAAGCATTTAAGCTCCCCTAGTGGTGGCTGCCAGAATTTTATTATTTAATATTTATGCAGAAAAATGGAGCTATAACTGCTATAAAGATATATATGTATGTATATATATATATGTCAAAGAACTCCAAAATACAAGACCGCACTCCACAGTTAGTGAAGAAGTGGATTTATTCACCACATGCAACGTTTCAGCCCTATTCCATGGGGCCTTTCTCAAGCATAACAATCAGTGAACAGCGCACATGTGTCCAAACGGGAATACTGCACCCTTATAACACATCTGCCATAACTGACTTCATGGTAGCCATAGTCATCACGGGAAAATCTGTTGGGTTGTCCTGAACTCGGGTATTAGGTACACGCCCAGTTGTCATACATTTCCAGGAGGAATAACAGAGGACCGTCACAACACAGAATTCTAAGTAAATCTGCTCCAGAATTATTGTTTCATTAGAACAGAAAGTGTTTGCTGAAGTGGAAATGTCAGAAGAAACTGACGGCTTCTCTTACGATGACCTCTAACTGAAGGAGTGGGTTGCATTTTGTAGCTGCTGTTGATACCTTTGCTTTGGCCCGGTCTTCTTCTGTGGGGGTTCTCGGTGGTTTCCGTATCGGCGGTGAGGCTGAAGTTTAGTTCTGCAAGCAGCACTGCTAAGAAGACTTTTTCTCCCGATGATGAAGATTCATTGGGTTTAGTTGGAATTCTGTTAAGCTGTTTATTCTGGAAGACATTAAAGGCGCAATTCCCCTAGGGGATCGTTCACACCTTTTGATATTGAAATGTAGAGTCTTTCTTTCCTGTGGATGTAGTAATGAGGATTCTGGGCCATACTCATTATGCCTTGTATAATACTAGAGTAGATCTTCTCGGCGTATACTGATACAGACCCCCAGGAGCCATACTGAGTGTGCAGCAGCCCTGTCCTCTTGATGTTTTATCATCTGAGAGAAGAGAACCACGTAGGATATTCTCCAGGCGTCAGAGCGCGGACATGAAACAGTCCCCCCACATTGTGTGATGTACTACAGGCGCGGCACCCGGCTCCTCTATAGCTTAGGCTTACACGTGGTGTACGTATGACTTATTATATATATTTACACTTATAGGTCAGCATAAATAATATTGACGTGAAGACTAAATGTGGCCATAAACAAAAATGACGGCGGACGCCCTACAGAACTTGCAAAAGTCAATGGGTACTGCCGGGCACCGTTGGCGTCACATCTGGCAGAACGTAAATATTGTAAAACCAATGCAGCCAAATGAGTTCTAAACGTTCTAAAAATCTTTATAAGATCTCTGCTTGCTGCCAGGATATACAAACACACAGAGGCCGGAAGCCTGTCTAGACTAAATCCTCCTCACGGCTGAGAGCCGGGTACCCTATGTATATAATCTATTTACCAGATGTCCTCCAGGATATATGGTCACCAGAACCTCCAGCAGTTGCAGTGATGTTTAGTGCTACCACTGGGAATGAACGTCAAACACAGAAATTCATCACGTACTTCTGTTTTCTTACATCACGTGGAGGAATCTTTCCATGTTTTTGCGGTGGTATTTTAGGTCCTTTCAGGACTAACCCGTGGTGACCAGTCAGAGTCCAGCGGTGTCCTGGTGCTATGGGCAATTCCTGCACTGGTTTTCATAAATGACAGTCAGTAGGTTGGCACATTTGGACGTTCCTGCAGGTTCTCACTGTTTTGGTCTCCAGTTTGCAGGTTTACCAAGTGCTACGGGAAGAGCTGGCAAAAGCCAAGTCATTGGAAGGCGTCATTGGTGTGAATAAAGAGCTAAAGCTCCGGTGCCAGGTAATACGATTATATCTCAGAGATTGTACACATGGCTGTGTTGTTTTACACATGTATAAAAAAAAGAAATCTATCATCTAGTCGAACTCTCGTTTACACACAAGCCCAGCGGTTGGTCAGAATAACCTTGTATGTTGTAACTCGTAGGAAGAAAAATCCAACAGGAAAGAAGGTGACGTTGTCTCGGGGGATTTGCCATTCCCTCACTGGGTTTGCCAACCTTATGTCCGCCCACTGTAAGTTCTTCACATCAATATCCCTGGTCATAAATGAAGGGTTTCTGTGCTTTATACAGTATATGCGGAGAATGGTTCAAACCGCAAAGCCGGAGTCACGCGGCCGTGTTCGGTCCGGGATATTCGGACCGTATGTCGGGCGTAATTCCCGGACTGGCCACAGTTCAAGGAGGCGGCTCCTAGCATCATAATTATTTATGACGGTAGGAGTCCCTGCCGCTCCGCGGGACAACTGTCTCCTACTGTACAGGACAGTATTGATGCAACGACTTCTAGCGTCATACATAACTATGATGGTAGGAGCGCGGCTCCCTGACCTGTGGCCGGACCGGGTATTACGCCCGACATACGGTCCGGATATCCCGTGTGAGTCCGGCCGGAGTCGTGTCTATTGATGGGCCTTTTCGTGCTATAAGTTCTATGTTTTTCTAAGGCCTAAAGATGGTGTGAAAGAAGAAAATGGAGTACGAGGGAAGAGAGCTCTGGAGGATGAAGATGGAAACACAGAGCATCTGTCCAAAAACAAACAGAAGAAGAAACTCCGTAATCCCAACAAAAGTTTTGACCCGGCTGTGAAACGTATGTCGCTCCTTGCTGAACGTTCACGTGTAGCAGGCGGAGTTTGTCAGATGCAGCAGAGCTAAGAGTGTTTGGCTCACTGTGACAAAACTAAACTACCATTGGTTTTATATCGAACTATAAATCTACTGATTGCATTATAGCTGCCCATACATGCTGGTTAACTACCGGCCAAAATGTATTCACCCAGTAGTTTGGCTTGACCGAACCGTATGCCTTTTATTCTCGTGGTCAACCATAGAGAATTGACTGTAGATATCCAACAGTGTCCATATCTCTCTGCCAAGTCTGGCAACACCAATACTCATCACAGTGCGCATAATGCAACCCCAGAATGCGACCACTCATAGTTTACTGGGTACGAGTATTTTATAAATCCCATACCCCCCAATCTATTCATACTGTCCAACTACTAAAGCATTAATCAGGTTTATCTGTTTATTCCAGCCAAATATGCAAAGTGTGACCAGTGTGGGAATCCCAAGGTGAGTTTTACATTAACATTTTTCCGTTATGTTCACCGAGTGCTGATCTAAGTCATTGAGATCGTGTAACCTGCATAGTAAAGGCCCGCTTACACGGGCCAATTATCAGGCAAACGAATGTGATCGCTCTTTCCCGATAATTGCGCTGTGTAAACCGGGCGGCGATCAGCCGATGAACGAGCAATCCCTCATTCATCGGCTGATTGTATCGTTTTTGCTGCAAGAAATATTCTCGTTGTCGGCAGCACATCTCCCTGTGTAAAGAGGGAGACGCGCTGCCGACATGATATGTAATGAATGGGGACGAGCGATCGTAGAAACAAGTGCTCGTCCCCATACATAGATCCTTGTGACAGGAGCAAACGATCGCCGATCAACGAGCTGTCTCATTGATCGGCACTGGTTTACACGGCCCGCGTCTGTAAGAGGACCCTTACACTGCGTTCATATGTCTTTTATTGTCAGGGTTTCAGTCATTTTTATGTCGCTGCGGACTATGCCGGTGCTATATAAAACGAATTGTATTGTAGGGGTTCATTTCACAGCGCCCTCTATAGGTCACATACACATTATTTTCCTCCGATAGGATACAATACTGCTTTTGCCAAGGAATGTAAAATCCTTCCTATGTGAAGGGTGCAGGGCAGCGGTGGGAAGTTCAATATGCAAATCTAAATTAGAAATATATTCGGCCTAATCTGCAAACCTACTTCCCTCCAGTAATAGGAGACAGATTTTGCCCGTTCTTTCTCTTACAGGGCAATAAGTGTGTGTTCCATCTGTGCCGCAGCTGCTGCAAGAAGAAAGCATTCAGGGAGTTGGCAGACTGTGCAGGTGGGTATCCGTCTTCTGCCGCTGCGCCCCCATTTCCGGATCATTTGGGCAGCACTTAGACGTTATTTTTGTCTCTAGGTCACGGACTGCTTTTTAAAACCAAATATGAGAGGTCTCTACAGTGTAAGGCTGTGCAGGACGCAGATGTGGCAGAGACCAACCTGACCGAGTCACGGCACCCTCAGCCGCCCACCGAGATCAAAGCCTGAGCCCCCCAACTGCTTGACTGAGCTCTTCTCGGGGCCCCTCTCCTACATCTTGCTCAGGGAAATCTGCAGAGTTTACCATGTGTGTCTGGGGCTCTCACTCACCCACGGTGAAAGGGCACGGTACAAACTTTTTGCACTTCAGACTTTTTATTTTATTTTTAAAGCTTTTCTTTTTAGACTGGACTGAGGCGGGTACCGTTTTTGCCTTTTTGACCTATGCTGCTACTGGATTTACATCCTCTTCTCCTTTAGGCTTCAACCTGGGACAGCACGGAAAGGAACTGGATTCACAGGGAGAGGTTTTAAGACTGAAACATGAAAAATAAAGATCTTGTTTCTATCCGGTCTGTGTGTGAGTGTCTTATGCCAGCATTTGATATACCTCATAGATGCGACCTTTACATAGGGGATATGGAGAGCGACAGTCCTGATTTTATTTATCTTTAGATAATAATCTTCAGCATCTTTGACTAAATGAGTGCATGGATCTTATACGCTACTGGGATCTGTTAGACATTGAAGTTGTACTATACGAAAACATAGAATGTTTATAATTAATGTCCGTCTCCTGCGTCATCAAAGTGCCCCAGTAATGCTGAACGATGGCACAAATATTGAGAGGGGCCACCGCACACACTCATTTAGCTTTCCTAGGCTGGATTCACACGAGCGTGTTCGTTCTGTGATATATGGTCTGTATGTCGGCCATATTTCCCGGACCGAACACACTGCAGGGAGTCGGGCTCCTAGCATCATCGTTATCTGACGCTAGGAGTCCCTGCCTCTCCGTGGAACTACTGTCCCGTACTGAAAACATGATTACAGTACGGGACAGTTTTCCCGCAGCGAGGCAGGGACTCCTAGCTTCATAGATAACGATGATGCTAGGAGCCCGACTCCCTGCAGTGTGTTCGGTCCGGGAAAAACTACCAACACAGAGACCGTATATCACAGGCCGAACACGCTCGTGTGAATCCGGCCTTAGGGCAATAAAGAGCAGCTTTTAAAGTAAATATAGCCAGATTTACTTCACTGCAGAAATCAAGCTTCTGCCTATATTTAATGTAAGGTCAAGGAGGTTTACGTGTGTGTGTGTGTGTGTGTGTGTGTGTGTGTGTAAAACTAAAAACAACTAAACAAAATCAAAGTGTCTTAATGTGAATTATGTTAAAAAACAAAAACCAGTCTAATAAATATTATTTCCATTACCTTTTATCTTGAAACTTCCTATCCATAGGTCTTCCCTATAGCATAGAGCAGGACGAAGCCCGGCTTGTGTGTTACTGCTTTTTTTCTTTAGCGCTATCTCCATTACATTATATCCTATGTATATAAAGACTCCCGGGAGATTGGCATAGATTGCAGCCACTGATCCCACAATGCTTACTGATGATAATCACAGGGTTTACCTCAATCGTCTATTCAGGCTGCCATTTAAATGGGCTTGTTTTGTGCATCTTTCCACTATTCTATAACACTCGGCTATGTAGGGATTTATAGCACTGCTCATCCTGAGCTTCCTGGTTCATGAAAGGTATATCTGAGCTGTTTCATACTTTGCGTGGCTAATTGAAGCTGGGCGCACACATTAGATAACTGTTGGTAAATACCACCAATTTTCGACTGATGGTTTGGGCATAGGATATAGGAATTTTCTTTTTTTCCTTTTCTCTTTTAGGGTAGGAACATATTAGGCGGATATGCTGCTTAAAACTACACAGCGTAGCCGCAGGAAATTCCGCCTGAAAAAAAAACCCTGCAGCGTAAACGTTAATAAATTGACCTGCGGTGCGGAATTTAATTCTGCAGCATGTTCATTTATGCTGCGATTTAGTTGATTTTATGTTGTGGGTTTTTCCCATTGAATTCAATGGGGATGCAAATCCCACACCACAAAGCCAAGCGATACGAATTTTGTGCCGTATTCGCAGCGACTATGCTGCAGAAATCACAACTACAGGGGGGAAAAAAATAAAAATAAAACTTGCCCAGATCGCCCTCCTTCTTCCTGCATTTTGGCCTTCTGGGATGACATTTCATCCCATGTGACCGCTGCAGCCAATCACAGGCTGCAGCGTCACATGGCCTGCAACATCATCGTATGAAGCCGGACTACGTGCAGAGGGGAGGGAGGGGGTAAGTATGAACGGCTGTCTTCTGCAGCGGAAATTCAGTTGGAAAAACCTCACCACAATGTGGTGCGATTTTTTTTTTTTTTTTTTTTTTTTCGGACGGAATGTACTGCGGATTCCAGGTTGGACCGGCTGCCTGATTTTTACGCAAGCATATCAGACCCGTGGGAACCCAGCCTAAAATACACCACTTTTCAAGGGAGGCAACACAATTTACTAACTACTGAAAAAGAAGCAAAGGCCACTCTGAAAAGCGTTCATCAGGTCTGCGCCCAACTTGTATCCTGCAAGACGTCCCCTAACCAGGCCTGTGGTGCTGGAGTCGTGGAAATAGCGGACTCTTAACCATAATGAACTCCGACATAGTTGATTTTATACAGAGGTGCCTAGAGAGACAAGTTTTCTTAGGTTATATGGTAACTCTAGATTCTTCGGGGTGTTGAATAAAACTAGCATCCTTTTCATAGCATCTTGTCTGTTGAGTCGCACATCTACGAGAGTATTGGCCATGTTTTACGGTCTTTGTGAGGTGTCTGGCAGCTACTTCTTCCTCTCTCCCTATGGCAATAAACATGAATGTTCGTCCACTGAATATTTTCTAGTTTGTAGAGCGAGCTCATGAGTCATCAAAGGTCCAAACTAAGAGAAAGATGTTCCGGCTAGAAGGAACTGGGTCCAAGAGGTCTTTGGGCTACTGCCTCTCTTGTCCTTCCTATAACCCAAGAGTAACTGGATAACTAGACTGCATGACCACTTTATTAGAGACACCTCCCCTCGGAGCGCCCCCGTGTGGAGATTAGACAGGTGACCCCGAAGTGCGGCAAAAAATCAAATGAGCAAGTTTTCCGTGGATTAGTGTCCATGTGAATCCACACGAGCATAGAAAAATTTAGTGATCTGAGCGTCGACACATGGTCATCCGGGCCGCTAATTCAAAAACTGGCAACCTAGTGGGGTTTTCTCGAGAGTATACAGAGAATGATGTGACCGAGGGGAGACATCCAGCGAGAGGGGATCCTGTGGACATCAACAACTCGTGGATGAAAGGGGTCAGAGGAGTATGTCAAGAATCATTCTGACGAATTGGCGGTGCACATTCCAGCCGAATACCACGCTGGTGCTCCATCTGACGGGACCGGATGCACAACTTAGCTTATCCGTCCTAAGGAACGTCAACAGCAGACAACCAGTTTGAGTGCCAATGCTGTCTAAGGGAAACAGGCAAGACTTCAGTGGGCAAAAGAGTGCAAAATTTGGATCACTTAACAATGCAAAAGCATTGCCTGGTCAGATGACTCCGGATCTCTGTGGCACCATGCTGATGGAAGGGTCAGGATTTGGCGCAAGCAGCATGAATCGATGGACCCTTCCTGTCAGGTGTCAACAGTTCAGGCCGGTGGAGATGGAGTAATGGTGTGGCAATGTTTTCTTGGCACACCCTGGGTCCACTGGATGGACATTTGAACAGTAGAGCTTATCTAAGCATTGTGGCGGACCAAGTTCATCCCTTTATGGCAGCTGTTTACCCTATAGCAGACGGACACTTTAGTGGCAACTGCGAGAAGCTATCCTGTCCGCATGGACCAATATTCCTGCAGAACAATTTCATCACCCAGTGGAATCTGCCACGACAAATTGCTGCAGTTCTGAAGGCCAAAGGAGGTCCAATGCCCTCCTAGACAAGTGTCTTTAATAAAGTGGCCACAGGGTATACGCCATTCTGGGTCTATGGACAGCTTCCATAAAGGCACTGTAATAGGTGCCACCTTTGGAAAAGAAAAACTGTTTGTTTTTCAGAAAATGTGTATATATATATATATATATATATATATATATATTTGTAAAAAATTATAAAATTGATTTTCATAGGGTATGCTTGTAACGAGTTTTTTTAGGATGATTCTCCCCCGCTCTCTGTATTTATATGTGCGTTTGACTTTCTTTCGGTAAAGTTTAATAGAAGCAGGGCACTTAACTGAAGCGTCTCCATCTCCCGTCCCTACCCTGTCTATAACTCAACCCTCAGCAGGCTTTGCAGGTGCGTATGCTGAGTGTTTCCAATTGCAGGTAATTCTCTAGCTGTGAAAGCCCCCGCTTCCGGCTCTATTCATTGAAATGCAAGATCTGTGCTTGCAGCCTCTTTGAAAGGAAATTTGAGTTGCATCTCTGAAAACAGCTTGTTATCCTTTTATTTTTTACTGTCGTAAAAGACGGCGCTAAGTGTACAATTCAAGTCTTGTCGCCCGGACAAATTATCTTGTCTTTCAGCCTGAGGGAGGGGGAACAGTCAGCGAGTTTGAGTCTGACTAACCGTCCTTTTGTGGGGAAATAAAGAGAAGATCTTGACTAGGACTATCCTGAGTGTTTGCTTATACCTGCAAAAATGGCCAATTAATTTACAGAAACGTACACAGAATCTGTAATCGAAAGAAGAAGAAGACGGCCTGTTTTATTATACCATTTGCACTAGTTTTCTGGCAAATTTTGGCGCATAAAATTGCGACTTTTTTTATGACTCTCTTTCCCCTGAAGTTTTATATACGGACTGATCAGGATCAGGGGTGTTCTGTCCCCTCACTCCTTACACAAGGACATCGGCATACTCCTACTTAATGGGACCTGAAGCAGTCACTTGCCATGTCCTTACTCCGGAGTCCTGCCTTAAAGGAACACTAAAGTTTTAAGTGAAAAAAAAAAAAAGATCCGCACTTACTAGGATATGCTCGTTCGTTTTGACCGTATTTAGTTACGAACCGCAATCTGGAGGTTAAAAACAAATCCCTTTTATATTTTCTCTCTTTTTTTTTCCTAAAGCAGTTTTATCTCCCCCACCTGAACTTAGACTATAATGGAACAGGGTGGCGCTTAGAGCGCATGATCAAGATAAGGGAATCCTCGTCCCAAACTGCACATTAGACAGGTAGTATAGACAGCACCTCCACCTGTACCAGGCACTGTGATTGGTACGACTACAGTCTCTAGGCACTATGGCTGGTACCATAACTATACATTGAGTGGTACCGTTATTATATCTATATATTATGCTTTGTATTACTACATCTATGCACTATGGCTTTTAATTTTATCATATCTACAGTATGTATTAAGTTTAGCAGGAGATGCTGTTACTGTATATGTGCACAATGGCCGGTACTGTAACTATATCTATATGCTATAGAAACTACCGTTACTGTATCTATACACAATAAATGGTACTGTATCTGCATCTACATAGCTGGGTGTGTTGCCATATTGTTGGTATTATCATATATGCAATACAGCTGGCATTGGAGTTGTGGCCTACAAATCCAGGGGAAATGGGTATGACATGGACTAAGCAGGAGATTTGGAATCAGCCCTTGATAGCTCCCATGAAGAATACTTTTTTACCTTACCTTGAAGACGCTGGATGTAAACAAACTGCTGTTTCACATTACAGACGTGAGCCGATAGAATTAGCCATTTGGATATTTCTGTCTGAATTTTCTAAAGCTCGTAAGAACAGAACACACAGAAAGCCAAGTCCCCTTCAGATGCATGCCAGAACCAAACTATGGCAACATATTTCTAGCTCTCCATAATTAAGATATTGTACATAATGTTAAAACATTTTTCACCTTGTGCAACGGTCAAGGAACATAGTCCTAATTAGCTTTCTGAATAATACATCTGATCCAATGAATAGAGGCTGAACCGGACATAATCGACATCTTGCAAATGCCACAATAACACTGAATTAGATGGCACAATTGCAATCTCTAAATAGCTTCAAAATGCTCATTAATATCTGGTAAAACTGAACAAAAATCTAAAATGCTCCTCAGGGGCCGGCTGATACGTGCCACATATACCCCTCCCCTTTTTCAGTGCTCTCGAACATTCAGCAGTCAAGAGGAGGTCAAATTACTCACTTTTTTTTACGTTTGGCTTACTAAATACTGGAGTCGTGCTCTCGACGTGGCCACCCAGGGCAATCACTTATTTACAGAGAAGGGGCAGTGCCAGAGAGAAGATTTCAGGGAGAATAATGGGCAAGCACTAGTTACTCTCTCTAACAGCCCGTCCTGTGTGTGCTGCTGTGCGCTGCCACTTTACCGCTTTTCTCTGACTACTCCTCTGATCGTTTCTTTTGTGGGCTGTTGCCCCCTCTCAAGTCCTCTTTCATGACATCACACCCTCTGCGGGCCATGGCGCCATGCTCTCTGACCCATGCGGTTAAATGATGGCTGCCCACCAATGAGCCAACCAGGGAATTGGAGTGAAGTTGTGGGTGAGTATTTATTTTATTACTTTGATGAGGCTTACTTAAGGGGAAATATTACTATATGACTATGTGGGGGGGGGGGGCACTGAGAGGCGCTATTAATGTATAGAGGCACTAAGAAGCCACTTTTACTAAGTAGAGGACACTATTACTGTGTGGAGGGCACTAAAGGGCTTTTTTATTAAGTGAGGTGCACTAAAGGGTCTCTATTACTGTGTAGTAGAAGTAGGGTGGCATTAACTAATGTAGGAGTAGTAAAAGGGCATTATTACTGTGTCGGGGCAGTTATGGAGCATTATTGTGAAGGGGCAGTAAGGGGGAACTATTACTGTGTGGGGCACTATTATTACTGTGTGGGGAACTATTACTATCTGGGGCACTATATATAATTTTAGAAGTACATTATTTGGGGGCCCTTTACAACACAGCAGGTACAGTAAAGTGGGTACCCGGGGCAGCAGCAAACACACTCATGGAGGAAGTAGCAGAATGGTACTGTAAAAGGGAAGGAAAAAAAGGGAAGTTTGTGTAGAGGGTGAAATAGAGGTGGGCAGTGCACTGGAAAAGTAAGAAGCCAAAGATGTCAGGGCCGCAAAGTCCACAGAGACGAGTATTGTTTCCAGGAGTCATCTGCATGGCAGTCTGGAATGGATGGAGAAGATAACATAACAGAGCAACTTCAATCAGAGAATATGTCATCTGTGAGTCACTGGATGTGGTAGAATTATGTGGTCGTGGTGTGGAGGTATTATTCAGTAACAGTATGGTGGCATTATTCAGTCTCTGGATGTGGTAGTAATATGTGGTCATGGTGTGGAGGTATTATTAAGTATCAGTATGGTGCTATTGTTCAGTCACTATGAGTTGGTAATGTTGCATGACATCACACCATGGCGCCATGCTCTTTGACCCACGTTGTTGAATGATGGCTGCCCACCAATGAGCAAAGCAGAGAATTGGAGTGAAGAGAATTAGAAAGAATTTCAGTGTGACCCTTGTCCCTGACTTTCTTTGCATGGATGACCCAGGACACGCTTGCCTATAGCTCCTTGCAAGGCTTCTATGGCTTATGAGGAATGAGGGGACATGTTATATTAAGGGCAACAGCTGCCGTTCATAGAAATGCACTGCGTACATGAGAATGGAGTATAAATCCCGGCCAAACGCTGCCCCCTTGCCTTGTGCCGACATCACTGGTTTCTTTAATGAAATCTCCAAGCGCTGTACGTTCTATAGCCCTAAAGAAACCGGTGATGTCATCGATTCATAGAACCATCAATCAAGCCAGGAGGGGGGGGGCTAGGTTTAGGCTGGAGAGCACTTGCGGGGCTTAGGACTCAACGTGCCCGGCAAACATACCCCGCGTGCCAGCTGTGGTACACTTGCCATAGGTTGCTGACCCCTGCCCTATACCATTAAGGCTACATGTTCTAACTTTCTGCACTGCCAACACACTTTAACATAACCCTCCATTGAGCTCTCCTCTTCATGTGATAAAGGAACCACATGCAGGGTGAAGTATTATGAAATAGATTCAATCCTTCATGTGTTCCTATGACAGACGGCGGCAGAAACAGTAAACAGACGGAAAAAGGGGCTGCTGTCTGTTGTTCTTGAATGAGTGGGTATGAGATACTCAGTGGTGAGTTAGGAGTTAAAATGGCCCCAAGTGTACGAGTGATATGATATGATGGGTTATTTGTGGACATCCTGGACTATTTGTTTCTTTTCCTTATAGCTATTTAATAGGATATCAATGATAGATGTCATGCTAGGTGACCTTGTATGAAAAGAGGACTGCGATAATTCAATGCTAGGTGATGGGGACTAGTTATCCAGGATAATAAATGTTATGCTGCCCTGGTATATACAACTCCTGTATAAATATTCTGCAGGAAATATTGAAATCCAGTTACATAGTTATACAATTCTAATTTTAAAAAGCTCCAAGTCCAACCTATAATCCTACCATGTTAATTCAGAGGAAGGCAAAACCACCATGAGGTGGATGACAATTATTGAAAAAAATCCTCCCCGACTCCAAATATGTCAATCAGAATAAATGCCTGGATCAACGTCCCTTCTCCAGAATTTAGTTCTCAACCTGTAATATTATATTTTTTCAAAAATACATCAAGGCCCTTCTTCAACTTGTTCAAAGAATGAACCATCACAACCTCCGGTGGAAGAGAGTTCCATAGTCTCACTGCTCTTACAGTAAAGAATCCCCGTCTATGATTATAGTGAAACCTTTTTTCCTCCTAGACGTAGAGGACGCCCCCTTGTCCTAGTTACAGGCCTAGGTGTAAAAAGATCATTAAAAAGATTTCTGTACTGTACAGTTATATATTTGTACATTGTAATTGAATCGCCCCTAAGCTGTCTTTCTTCTAAACTGAATAGCCCCAAGTTTGATACCTTTCTTGGTACCGCAATCCACCCATTCCCTTAAATCACCTTGGTCGCCCTTCTTTGAACCCGATCTAGTTCATGTCCTTCTTATATAAAGGTGCCCAAAATTATACACAATATTCAATATGTGATCTAGTGATTTGTATAGAGACAAATCTTTGTCCTTGTCATGAGCATCTAGGCCTTTCTTGATGCATCCCATGATTTTATTTGCCTTGGCAGCAGCTGCCTGGCACTGGTTGCTAAAGGTAAATGTACTGTCCACCAGTATCCCCCAGTCTTTTTCTGTAGTAGTTTTACCCAGTGTTTTACCATTTAATACATAATTATAAAATCTGTTTCCTCAGCCCGAGTGCATAACCTCACATTTATCCACATTAAACTTGATCAGCCAATTCTCTGCCCAAACCTCCAGATTCTCCAAATCCCTCTGTAGTATTACATTATCCTGCTCTGTCTTGATTACATTACAGAGCTTAGTATCATCTGCAAATACGGCAATTATACTCTGTAAACCCCCTACAAGGTCCTTAATAAACATACTAAAAAGAAGAGGGCCCAATACTGACCCCTGTGGAACACCACTGGTAACTGCGACCCACTCTGAGGACGTATCATTAATAACCACCCTATGTTTTCTATCACTGAGACAGTTGTTAACCCCAGTATGTGTATCTATGTCTCATTATCTATCTATCCTATATATTCTATGTCCTATCTATCTATCTATCTATCTATCTATCTATCTATCTATCTATCTATCTATCTATCTATCTATCTATCATCTCATATCTGTCATATCTATGTATCCTATATATATTCCATCCATCTAATATATAATCACTCATATCTATCTATCTATCTATCCTCATATCTATCTATCTATCTATCTATCTATCTATCTATCTATCTATCTATCTATCTATCTATCTATCTATCTATCTATCTATCTATCTATCTATCTATCCTATATATTCTATCTATCTATCCGATATATATTATATATATTATATCTATCTATCTATCTATCTCTCTAGATGTAGCAGAGCTGTCATTTTTCACAACTCATTGTTGATTCACAGTTATCTTGTTTTCCACAGGACTACAGGTAAATCCTACACATTTAACTCCTTGCATCTGTATACTCCTAAATATACATAGAGGTATCCTGTAGTTACATGTGCCAGCCTGCTTATTTACACAATACAGTCCTATCTCTCTATATTGTTTCATCTCTGTCTTATCTTTCTTCAGAAGTTTATTATGAAGCTCATTAGATTTCTATCCTAACAACTTGCTTTATGGTTTTTAATTAAAGTATAATTGGGTATAATAATCTTTGGTAAATCCCTTCTGCAGCCCCTTCCTCCCATAGATCCGGTCTGTCATCTAGTTTTATATGACTATGAATAATAAAACACATAGAGGGGCAGAGATGGAGCACACAATGGGTGCAGCGCTCCCTGCCTGTTATTGGTGCTTGTCACTCAGTCACGGCCCATAAATCTGCTGGTGCTGCTGCGTCCCTCATCATTCAGCACCTGAGCCCCGGACAGCTCCTCATTCTCTCCAGTGCTGAACCATCCACGACTACTGCCAGCCGTCTACAGAGGATGAGCTGCCACCCAGCCGACCAGACCAGCAATAATACTTCTCCACACAGAGAGATGCTGAAGATCCTGACATCTCTCCACCTGGATCTAAGTCTTGGTGAATGACCATTCAAGATGAGCACTGTGGATCTCCACCATAAGCTTGGACAACTTCTCCCATGGAATGTATCTCTCTTTGGTTATCGGTCTCCTGGGAATGATAGTCTCTGGCAGTCAACTCCTTTCTCCAGCAGTGTCCTCTTCTCCGCACATGAACCAGGAACCATCATATTGGTGGTCATGTATTCTGCCTCCTTCCTAGCCGGGTTAGCAGGTAACATCATGGCATTGAGAGTGTTAGGGACACGCAGGAGAAGAAGATGTCGGTATTCTGGTGTTTCTGGGACCAGGGATCTGCTAGTGAATTTAGCTGTATGTGACATGATGGTGATATGTATTTGTATGCCGATCAATCTTGGCCACCAGGTACACAATGCTTGGGTGTTTGGAGACTTCTTGTGTAGGGCGGTGCCGTTTGTCCAGGCTGTATCGGTATCTGCTAGTGTCCTGACCTTGGCGGTGATCAGCCTGAACAGATATTACAGTGTACATAGTCCCTTGAATGCCAGAACTTTCTTCACCACCAGAAGAATAGGGATCATGATCATGGTGGTGTGGCTCATCTCTTCTGGCCTTTGTATCCCCCTGTTGTTCATGAACAGGACCCAGAACTTGGACCTTTTTCCAGGGAAACCGGCGGTGGTGGTGTGTACAGAAAGTTGGCCCAGTATAAACATGAAACTCATTTACAACTTTCTTCTCTTCTGTGCACTTTATGGGTTCCCCGTTTTATTTAACCTACTTATCTGCTTTCTTACAAGTCGCCGACTCTGGGGGACAAGTGACACGGTCATTGACAATAACAGTTGGTCCATATCTGGGTCAAGACTCAAGGCCCGTAAGAAAATTGCCAAGATGGTGGTGGCATTGGTACTTCTTTTTACGCTGTCCTGGCTGCCCCTCTATGTAGTAGATATCTGGATTGACATCAACATGTCCTATATGCCCTCTGGAGAGGTATTGGTGCATCTCCAACATGACTGGATTCTTCAGATGAGGCCATTCGCTCAGTGGCTTGGTCTTACCAATTCTACTCTTAATCCCTTATGTTATTGCTTTGTAGGCAACTTGTACAGATCAGCAAAACGCTTTAGGAATAGCTATAGAGAGAGGTTAGTCTCTATCTTCAGCATGTCACTGACCCAAGCGCCAGGAGACCCTGCTATGCCCAGGTTATTACACTACAAAGCTTCCAGAGGGCAAATGGAGCAGCAGCCCAAAAGAGGCAAAATCCGGACAACGTTTCGACCTCTCACCAAGAATACTAGTTCTTCCTCGATCAAAATTTGTGACCAAAGTCCTGGACTGGCCAAACCAGCAAAAATCTAAAACCAGGATGGAGGTCTAACCTCACGCCTGGGCACTTACTAGACTGACCACGAGTGCTTCACTCTCTAGGCATCTATTGATTATTATGTCATATGTGTAATGTTAAGCTGTCCTGGCATTTATTGATGTAATATGGCATGTGTGTTAATTAAAATGCCCACATGAGCTTCTGAATGGGACTACAAAGTGCCAAGCATGTCCAGAATATCAAGTGCAGCCTAAAAACTCGAGAATATTGTCTTCTTGATCTGTCCATGGCAGCATATGAGTAATAAATGGATGCACTATGGAGTGAGGTTGTTTCTATGGAAGTATCAAACCTACTGCTCCCTGTTAATCACCCTGCAATCCCTGGAACCGTTCCCTTCATTACTGGTCCTGATGAGCACATTTATAGTCCTCTAAGCAAATCAAAGCATTGCTCATGAAGCAACGACGGCTGGGAGATGTGTTTGCCCGATAAATGATACATGTGGATAATATATCTGTAAATAATAATCTTATTTATAAGGCAATCAATCTTTTCTATGTAGACGGTACAGTGGGAGACTATAGTCTATTGTTCTATATAATTTTGACTATGTGATTTTCTTTTTTTTATATAATCTATCTCTCACTGGTAAAATTAACCTAGCCTAAAAATTCTAGACTGTTCATGTCTTTGACAGTGGGCAAACTTACAAAATCAGCAAGGGATCAAATACTTATTTCCTTCACTGTATCTATCTATCTATCTATCTATCTATCTATCTATCTCATATCTAACTCTCTCATATCTATCTATCTATCTATCTCATATCTATCTATCTATCTCATATCTATGTATCCATCCATCTATCTAATTATCTATCCATCCATCCATCTATCTCATATATATCCATCCGTCCCATATCTATCTACCTCATATCTATGTATGTATTTATCTCATATCTATCTATCTATCTATCTATCTATCTATCTATCTATCTCTCATATATATCCATCCATTCATCTGTCCCATATCTATCTATCTCATATCTATCTATCTATGTATCCATCCATCCATCTAATTATCTATGTATCCATCCATCTATCTATCTAATATATATCCATCCATCTAATATATATCCATCCATATCTATCTGTAGTCACGCTATCTGAAACACATCACTTTTTCTCATGCTAGAAGCTGCATCTCCTTTTCTCACCCTGCGGGAGGGTGAGCTTCTTGTCTGCCTGTGTCTAACCCTGTACAATCTGTAATGTAACATGAGCAGGATTCCCTTATTTATAGATCGTCCCTGTGCTCCCTCTTGCACTACAAGCTTTGAGATGAAAAAATATTTATTTATGAGATGAAGGAAGCCCGGTCTGCGAGAGGAAGGATATAAGTCCTACAGGTTCTGGACCATGCATTTTACTCACGCTACACTACGATTGGTTGATGCAAGATGAGAACCAATGAAACAGATAGAAGTCTGTACACACAACACTTTACTCACTCCCTCCATGAACAGACCCTGAAAACATGGGGTTGGGGTATGACCAGTATACTAGAAACAGAGCTGTGGGAACAACGTAGTTATGGACTAACACACTATTACAAACATGGCCTACCAATCAAAAACAAAATTGGTGCAATCAACAGAAATAAGGAGAAAAGGTTAGGATTTTTTTTAGTTTTTTTTTGTTGCCTGGAATATGCCTTTAAATGGAGGAACCCGGTAGCAAGTGTTAAATTCTCCTGCAGCGCCACCACAGGGGCAAATATGCATTACACAATGTCCATTCAAATCAGCTAGATGTCCGCATAATGCATGGATGTGCAAGTAGCTGCTCTTCACAGGACCAAAATGAGGTATTCCCTTTAAATATTCCTGGTAGTCTGTGATAGATTAGGGTGTTTTAGGGGTTGAGTAGATATTCCAATATGAAATATTTATGGCATAACCACAGGATATGCCATAAATATCTGATGGGTGTGGGTCCCTGATCTGTGACCCTCACACATCAGCATAACGTAGGTCCGGTGACCCCTGTTCGCTGATTCATGGCCGCTGCGGTCTACATAGACTTCAATGGAGAGGTCTTGTGCGAGGCCCTCACCTTTGAAGTGTATGGGAGTTATGGAAAGAGCTGGGCAAGAAGTGGCAATATGCCATAAATGTGGTGAAGATACCCCTTTAATTATTATTATGGTGGCTTAAGTTGCTTTATTATCTCTCTACCGGACTAGGTAGGTTTATGGGTTAACACCTATGCTGCCTAATGCTGAGGCTGTATTCGGGACTTACTAATATAGACTTGAAATAAGCTTCATTAACTTTGGATGTGTAAAAACCATGAAAATAATAATTCTGGAAAATCTTATCTGAGAACTCTGCACTTTGCTGTTCCTCTTTTATTATTCCTGGAAATGTGTGAAAAAACCTTGACAATTGGGTGTTACCATTCCCCTTGCCGATAGGATGTATCCCTACGCAGTCTGACTCTGATTGGACAATTTCAGAGTGTGTAGGGATACACCCAGTTGTTGATTTGTTCATACTGTTCCAGGAGGAATAATAGAGGAATGAGAAAAGATTCTCCAGAAATACAAGTATTTACTAACATACACATATAAGAACAGATGCTCTTTAAAAGGAGAGACCATTAGTTATCATATTTGCACGTATAATAATGTACGCTCACCCATCCCCCCCAACCCGCAATAGATTGTTTCACTAGGCTATGTTTACACGTACAGGATTTGTTGAGGATTCCGCGCCTAAATCCTCATCAAATCTGTTAACACTTCCCATCCAAAGCAAGTGAATAGGATATCCGCGCTGTGGGAAATAAAAACATGTTCATTATTCTTTAGGATTTTACATGCAAAAGTTGCGGATTAGCCCTATTGGATGACAATCCTCACTATTTCTGGCGCAGCAAAGGCAAATCCTGAACTTGTGAACACAGCCATAGGCTATGTTCACACAGGGCGGATACACTGGGTAAAAATCTGCCCTGGGCGCCGCAGGGAATTCCGGACAAAAGAACGCACCAAGTATTCACGCTCTGTGAACTTACCGTTAGGCTATGTTCACACGCTTAGCAAAAAACGTAGCATTTTTTACGGCCGTTTTTGGAGCTGTTTTTCTATAGAGTCTATGAAAAACGACTCAAAAAACTGCTCAAGAAGTGACACGCACTTCTTTTTTGCGGGCGTTTTTTTTTTTACGCTGCCCTTTTTCAAAACGGCCGCGTAAAAAAAACGTCCCGTCGGAACAGAACGCCGTTTTTCCCATTGAAATGAATGGGTAGATGTTTGGAAGCGTATTGCTTCAGATTTTTCGGCCGTTTACGAAAATAAGCCGAGTGAACATACCCTTACTGGTTCAGCAAATTTCAATTACAATGAGAGCAGATCTTTGTGGTTAAAAAACGAAAATCACCAGAAGGACTTTGCGCAGGTAATAAAATAATTCCATTGGGTTTCCTCAGCATTACAGGTGTTATTTTATGAAATGCATATGGTCTGGATACACCAAGAAAACCCATTTATTTACAGGTAACCTGGAGGTGGCTGCTCCCAATAAGTTTAATCAGGTCAATTTCGGAACGTAGTTGTCAGGGGCGTAGCTAAAGGCTCGCGGGCCCCGATGCAAAAGTTCTTATTGCCCCCGCCCTCTCCACAAACTTCTCATGGCCGACGGTCCGCAGCTTTCAGCTGCATCGCTGGGTCTCCTAAGTGACCCAACACTGCAGCACTAGCAGCCGGGGGCGTCACTAAGGACTTAAAATGTCAGGGGAAATAGCCCCAATACATATGTGTCCGCCAAGAAAACGTGTGTGTGTATAGGAGACAGCATAGCATATCTATAGCACTACGACCCTATCAACTATGGGTAGGATTAGATACATTGGCCCAGCAGACAGTATCACACATGATAGGATTAGATACAGTGGCTCAGCAGACAGTATCACACATTATAGGATTAGATACAGTGGCTCAGCAGACAGTATCACACATGATAGGTTTAGATACAGTGGCTCAGCAGACAGTATCACACATGATAGGATTATATACAGCAGCTCAGCAGAAAGTATCACACATGATAGAATTAGATACAGTGGCCCAGCAGACAGTATCACACATTATAGGATTAGATACAGTAGCTCAGCAGACAGTATCACACATGATCGAATTAGATACAGTGGCTCAGCAACAGTATCACACATGATAGGATTAGATACACAGGTCAGCAGACAGTATCACACATGATAGGATTAGATACACTGCTCAGCAGGCACTATCACACATGATAGGATTAGATACAGTGGTTCAGCAGACAGTATCACACATGATTGGATTAGATACAGTGGCTCAGCAGACAGTATCACACATGATTGGATTAGATACAGTGGCCCAGCAGACAGTATCACACATGATAGGATTAGATACAGTGGCCCAGCAGACAATATCACACATGATAGGATTAGATACAGTGGCTTAGCAGACAGTATCACACGTGATAGGATTAGATACAGTGGCTCAGCAGACAGTATCACACATGATAGGCTTAGATACAGTGGCTAAGCAGACAGTATCACACATGATAGGATTAGATATAGGGCCCAGCAGACCGTATCACACATGATAGGATTAGATATAGGGCCCAGCAGACAGTATCACACATGATAGGATTAGATACAGTGGCCCAGCACAGTATCACACATGATAGGATTAGATACAGTGGCTCAGCAGACAGTATCACACATGATAGGATTAGATACAGTGGCCCAGCAGACAGCATCACACATGATTGGATTAGATACAATGACTCAGCAGACAGTATCACACATGATAGGATTAGAGATAGGGCCCAGCAGACAGTATCACACATGATCGGATTAGATACAGGACTCAGCTCGCTGACATTGCGGCTCCAGCGCTGGACACAGGAAAGGTAAGAATAATAATTTTGCTTCTTTATGTGTTACTGATTATTTTTGTGTGTTTGTGTTTTTTTACAGGTTCGGTTGTTGGACTTCGGATTCGAGGACTTCAATGACAGCGTTTCTTTATTCTCAATAAAATGGTTAATGTGTGTTGTTTTTTTTTATTTCAATAAAATATTTTTTCTATGTGCTTGTATTTTTTTAAACTTTATTATTACCGCCTTAGTAATGGCCGCTGGCTGATTGACAACCTCCATTACTAAGGCGGGGCTTAATGTTAGCAGGTGCAGAGGCCAACACTAACCCCCATTATTACCCCGGTACCCACCGCCACCAGGGGTGCTGGGAAGAGCCGGGTATGAACCAGTACCCGTCCATCTGGAGTGACGGGCAGGAACCGGGGCGTCCGCAGGCTGGTAGTATTAGGCTGGGGAAGGCCAAAAACAGTGGCCCTTGCCACCCTGGTAATGCTGCCTGCTGCTGTATCTGGCTGGTTATGAAAATTGGGGGGGACCCCACATTGTTCTTTCCAATTATTTTTTATTTGATTTTTTTTAAATGACGTGGGGTGGTGCCCCCCATTTTTCATAACCAGCCAGATACAATAAAGCAGCAGCAGCCTAGCATTACCAGGTTTGGAAGGGCTGCTGTTTCTGGCCTTTCCCAACCTGATACTAACAGCCTGCGGCCATCCCATTGCCCGTCCTTCACTACAGATGGTCAAGTACTGGATGGTACCCGGCTCTTCCCAGCACCCCTGGTGGCGGTGGGTATCGGGGTAATAACGAGGGTTAGTGTTCACCTCTGCACCGGCTAACACTAAGCCCCGCCTTAGCAATGGACGCTGTCACTCAGCCGGCAGCCATTACTAAGGCGGTAGTAATATAGCTTAAAAAAAAAAACACAAAGACATAGAAAAAATATTTTATTGAAATAAAATAAAAAAACACACAACCCTCATTAACCATTTTATTGATAATAAAAAAGCCGTCTTCAAAGTAGTCCTGGAATCCGACGTAGTCGAACGACCGAACCTGTAAGAAAACACACAAAAAACTATTAGTAACACATGTGTTAGGCTTAGATACAGGGCCCATGTGTAATACTGTCTGTGGGACCCTGTATCTAAGCCTACCACAAGGTAGGCTTAGATACAGGGTCCAGCAGACAGTAATCTTTAATGTGACGTCATGCGCTGCGGACAGCACTGTGACGTCAGGACCTCCGCTGTGCTCCGGAACCAAGAAGGTAAGTACTGTCAGTTACTATAGTAACTTTTTATAGATGTGGTGCGGGGGGCCGCGGGCCCCCTGGCTTCGTGGCCCGGTCGCAATTGCAACAGCTGCGACCCCTATAGCTGCGCCACTGGTAGTTGTAAATAATAGTACAACGCACATCACAAATAGGTAATGGCACGGGAGCTTACAATTACCTCTAGCAGATTTGGATATGATATCTATCGAAGTAAGAAGAATGAAGTTCTACAAAAGGAGCATTTAAATTGGTATAATTAAGACAGAGAAATCTATTTCCAATGTTAAAAAAAGAAGCATAAAACAGTCATTTCCAATGTAGACATAAATACATATAAATTATTACTGACTCAGATTTTAAAAAAATGACTCTCTGCGCCAGATTAATTGTTTTAACTATATCAATTCCATAGCCACATGCTTAACTAGAGTCCATCTTAAAGACCACCAGTATACACAAAACTTCCCAAGTCTGCACCCCCCACTTGACTATATACCACTCTACACTTCTTTTATGTATACTGTACTTACTTTTTGAGCTGCTGCCTTGTCTGTGCTTTTAAAAAAGCCTCCATCTTGATTCTTAGATTTTCCAGCTTTCTCTTCCTCTCTGCTTTGCTATCAATCCCATGATGCTTCAGCACATCATCACATGACCAGCTAAAGACCATACCATTTCTGCATGCTGGGGGACACTGCAACTTCCAGCATCCCTCTAATCAGCTATTTTAAAGGCCAACAAATGGGCTGTTATACTGTAAACCACCGCTACAAGTCGGCGATTCAGTGTGAATGAAGAAGCGCTCATACAAGAGGTGCAGCCCCTTCAAGACAGCTGATCGGTGGCCGGTTGTCAGACCACGATTGATCAAATATTGATGGCCTATCCTGAGGATAAGCCATAAAGATTTTTGGACTGGACAACCCCTTTAAGCTTGACTGCACTGGTGACTCTCCATTTCTGGATTAGTGAATACATAAAGCTTTGTTATATATCTTATTAGGGTAAAATGGTTTGCTACTCACCTTTCAGCAGCCATTTTTAGCCGTTTTTGATACTGCGCGTGAACATAGTCTAAATGTTTGGAGACTTCCTCATTCACCAAAAAAAAGAACCAGGTTAAGGCCTCATTCACATGTCAGTATTTTGGTCAGCATTTTTCATCAGTAGTTCTAATCCAAAACCAGGAGTGGGTACAAAAACACAGAAAAGGCGCTAATCTTTAACTTGTACTTTTTCTCAGTGTAGGCAGTCTTCTCCTAGCCATGGCTCACAGGCATTGAAGGCACATGATGCGGACATGTCATGGTTTTTGCCCACATTCGCTTCACCTGTACAAAACCTTAAAGGGGTTATGTGGGGGCCAAAATTTATCATCAGTGTAGTCACTGCAGTCTGTGTGTACACTCGCTAATATACATTCTGGTCCCCCGTTGCACTGATTCTGAGATTTTCATAGCGCTGACGGGGGACCGGAAGTCTAGTTGCACAGCCTTCTTTGGTGACGATACGACTCTTCATCATGTGACCGACCCCGCTGTACTCTATATACAAGCAGTAGTACAGCGAGTACATATACAGCGGGGCTGATCACATGACAAAGAGTCGTATCGTCATCAAAGAAGGCTGTGCAACTAGACTTCGGGTCCCCCGGCCGCACTATAAAAATCTATGAAAATCTAAGAATCAGCGCGACGGGGACCGGAATGTATATTAGTGAATGCATCACATACTGCAGGGACTACACTGATAATAATCTTCGGTCCCCACATGGTGAACAGTAAGTAGAAGACAGGGAGGAGGGGGATGCAGCTGCAGTGGAAGATTCTTACATCACACCAGATTGAGTCCGTCAACTTAGCAAACATGGAGAGCGCAAATGTGAATTTACAGAAACCATCAGAGAGAAGGAAACGCAGGTTACACTTATTTCTCACTGCCATGGATGGGGCGATTGGATTTTTTTTTTTTTTAATGATTGTATTCTTTAAAAATCTGGGTATAAAGTTTATAGCTTTACCTGGAGTGTTCCTTTAAGTCTCTAATGCCGAATTTCCCATCAACATTCTTGTAATACCGTTTTTAATCATTACACAATGTCCATTTCCCACAGTAAAATGCGTGAATGGGTGTCATTGACTTGTAAGCCGATTAATTCCAGCTAAAACTCCACAAGGAACGAAGGGAGCCGATAATCCGAGCTGCTATTGATCTGTGATAAATTTAGGCGAGGTGTGAGATGTAAAGGGAGCAACGTACAGACAAGCGTGCAAGCCTGACACAGACGAGGCGACTGAACACATCAGCGTCTCAGCGGTACTGAGAACGGCATCTAAAAATGTACAGAATGAACAGCGGGCGATAATAGTTTGACTAGGAAACAGACGGGGCCCCCCAGAGGCTCCTTTCTAAAGCAAACAGAAGGGTTATTTTTACCTTTCTGGTATAAACGCCGTTCACAGCGTCTCTCAAGTGACTGTTACAGCAAATAATAAACTGCCTGCTGATCGCCCACAATCATCCAAGAAAAACCCAGAAAACCGCCACCTACACAGAAGTAGGACGCCGTGTCTGAAATGACTGTAAAAGTAACCGGTTCGGAGCCAATGGACTACAAGAGGGAATTGCATTAGAAGGGACCCAATGTTATTATGGGACCGGCTTCCTGTACAAACATAACGGATTTTGATCAGTGGCTGTTGGGCACTGTTAAAGGGGTTATGTAGGGACCAAAAAATGATCAGCAGTGTAGTCAGTGTCCTGTGAATGAAGGTCTTATTTGGGCGCATCACAACAATCCAGAATTGTCCATGGACGTAACCCAGGCAGCCATAAATGGAAGCGGTGGGTTATGTAAATGAAGAAGTCACAATAATATTTTAGGAAATAGATCGTAGTATAAGTAGCACAACAGACAAATAGTCAACGCCCCAAGAACAGTGCTACTGGCTGCTAACTTTTTGGAAACTTCTCTATTGGCATCTATAGGGCCAAATGGTCATGTTCCACTGGCTCCGAGAAGTCTACGGTATGAAGGTTAAATCCATACTATTGTAGAGGCTGAACCGAATAATAAAAAATAGAAATACCACACTAATGTATACAGTTAGGTCCCATGCACACGAACGTGCTTTTGCGGCCGCAATTCCCCCGAAAATCCACGGGAGAATTGCGGCCCCATTCATTCCTATGGCACCATGCACACGACCGTGGTTTTCACGGTCTGTGCATGGCCCCGGAGCCCGGGCCGCAGAAAGAACGGGCAAGCCTTATTACGGCCGTGTTCTGCGGTCCGGGCTCATTGAAAATAATGGCCGCGGATGACCCGGAAATCACGGTCATGCACATGGCTACGGTTGTGTACATGAGGCCTTAATGGAGAGTATAAAAGGAGCTGAAATAACTTGATACAAATAGATGAGCCAAAAAATTAGAATAAAAGATCTGCACGAACACAGAAGCCCACGCAGAACTTTTATTCTCATTTTTGTTTTTTTAACTGGTTCCCGACCGCTGGCTGTATTTTTACGGCCAGCGGTCAGGGTCCTTAAAACCCTTGCCATAGACTTTTTACGGCTCGGGTTTTAACTTGCTGCCCGCGCGATCGGGCAGCTGAATGTCGGGCCTCCGGCTGTCAGTGACCCTGAGGAGAGGATAGAAGCAGCTTTCGCTGCTTCTGTCTTCTCCGATCTCTTGTGCGCAGCGCTCAATGAACGCTGTGTATAGGAATAGAGGCAGCAGCAGCGGCGCTGTCTCTATTCCTCCCGGTGATCATGTGACTGGTCACATGATCGCCGGGTGCCATTACTGACAGACTGCTGCTGGGTCTTACTAGACCCAGCACAGCCCTATTAGTGACAATCGTCACTATGAGAGGGCTGATTTTCCCTGTAACTGGGGCTGCTGTGCATCTCCAGTTACAGTGGAAAAGATGGTGTAAAAGAAAGAAAATATATAAAGTTCCCCAAAGATCTTTTCTGACCTTTGGGGGACAGACCATAGTAATAAAAAAATAAGTAAAATACAATTTTTTTTTTATAAATAGACATAAAATACCTACCCCAAAAAAAACTCCACCCCCCCACCAATCATTGTTGTAACGCTAGCGCTGACCCAATTACCCTAATATAGACATGTAATATATTAAAATTTACGGCGGACAATGACGATCACAAATAAAAGGTCTATTTTAGGGTAAAACTATGTTATTACCAAAAAAATAGCTGAAACGTAAAAAAGCTTATTTTTTTACTATTATTTTCAAACTTTAAGAATAAAAATTCAAAAATAACAAAAAGGATGTGTATAAAAATGATAAAAAAAAAAAGAAACCTGCATTGTCTACGGAAAAAACATAGAAAAAATCAAGTCGTTAGCCCAACAAGTTATAGCCATTTAACTAACGTGTGCTAAAAAGGGCTAAACGGTGTCTGGTCCTGAAGGCGCAAAATAGCCCGGTCCTGAACTGGTTAAAACAAAATAATAAACCCTTAAAAATCAAGTAAAAGAGGTCACAGGGAGAAAAAAACGCAAAAAACAGGAACATGTTTAATTCCAAAGCAGAAGAAACAAGGAACATGTAACTGGCAATGCTTTATAGGGGGGCAGAGGAGGTTTTCCTATGAGATAATAATGCAGTCATGTGTCCGGTCGTCACAAAAGGAAAAACGGGAAGAGCCGGCGTCTTCTCTGTAGAGTGAATCGGTAGCGGTCGCTGCAGTGTTAATGTCTCTGGCAGGGGCAGACGGGGAGACCGTGAACCAGGGTAGAGGTGAGGGAGGAGCGAGGGCCTGAGAACATGGTGGTGCCGAACGCGTAAGCTGCTGAAAGGAAGGTCCAGTCTGGAACGGTTCCCCTGCCACCTACATCACAATTACTTTTCTCTTCTGCTCCCTGGAAACCATCCAGATATAGAATCAGCATCACATCGCTCCCACCGGAGAGAGCAGGGCGATCATGTCCAATAAACGGAGACCATTGCGACGAACCATGCAGCTCCTGTCAAGCTCTGACACAAACACAGCTGAGGCAGCCCATGGGAAGGTAACGTAAGCAGGTGGTTAATGTCTCTGCGGTATTATGTGATCGCCCGCGTGGTTTTGTGCGGATGACAGGGCCAGGAGTGCAGGAGGACGGTGCGATCACATGTTGGTGCTGAGTCGGGATTGACTGTTCGCTGGTGTCAGTTCTCCTTGGCTTCCTTCCCTGGGAGGGGACTAAATGGAGAGAGATACAGGACTAGTAAATGGGTGGCAATGGACCTACAGATAAAAAAAAAACCATTTTATGCGAGCCTTAACCCCTTAGTGACCAGCCTATTTTAGGCCTGCATGACCAAGCGGCTTTTTTTTACGTTTTTCCATCGTCGCATTCCAAGAGCTATAACTTTTTTATTTTCGTGTTGACATAGCTATATGGGGACTTTTTTTTGCGGAACTATTTTTCTTTTTTTTTTTTTTAATAGCACCATTTTTGGTTACATATAATTTATTGATTAACTTTTATGAACGTTTTTTCAGAGTAATAGCAAAAAAAACAAAAAACAGCATTTTCGCCACTCTTTTTTTCGTCCTTAATTTACGCCATTTACCGTGTGGTATAAATAACACAATAACTTTATTCAGCGGGTCGTTACGATTGCAGCGATACCAAATTTATAAAAGTTTTCTTATGTTTTACTACTTACGCAGTAAAAACACTTTTTTTCCCCAAATTATTAGTTTTTGTGTCTCCATATTTGAAGAGCCATAACTTTTTTATTTTTCAGCCGATACACTTGTACGAGGACTTTTTTTTTGCGGAACGACTTGTAGTTTTTATTGGTACCATTTTGGAGTAGATGCGACTTTTTGATCACATTTTTTTTAAAAAGCAGGATGAACAGAAAACAGCAATTCTTGCATTTTTTATTTTTTTTGTTACGGCGTTCGCCAAGCGGGATAAATAATGTAATAGCTTTATAGTCGGGGTCGTTACGGACGCGGCGATACCAAATATGTGTTATTTTTTTCGTTTTTTTTCATCATAAAAGCATTTTGTAAGGGGAAAAGGTGGGTTTTTCATTTTTTTTTCCATCGGGTTTTTATTTATTATAAACTTGATTAAACTTTTTGATTAATCTCACTAGGGGACTTTACTATGCGATCGTTTGATTGCCTTTATAAATCATTGTAATACTTCTGTATTGCAGTGTATTATTACCTGTCCATTGTTAGGCCCCAGGCTGCCATAGAAGCTCGCCTCGCAGGCTGCCGATGTAGTGAGCGGGGGAGCCCCCTCCGTCCAAAAACACTTAGATGAGGCGCTCGCTGACGAGTGCCGCATCTAAGGGGTTAAACGGGCGTCTTTTGATCCGCCTGCTCGAGCAGCGCTGCCCCAAGCCCTCAGCTACCTCCGGCAGTTGAGGGCAGGGAGCTTTTACCCGGCGGCGCTGCTTTAATCCAATACAGCCCCGTGAAAAGGCACATGCATCAGAATAAAAGTCTGTTAGTGGCCGCCGTGAAAAGGCGTATTGGCTGTCACTAACGGGTTAAGGGTATGTTCACACGTAGTCAACAAAAACGTCTGAAAATCCAGAGCTGTTTTCAAGGGAAAACAGACCCTGCTTTTCAGACGTTTTTTTACCAACTCGCATTTTTCGCGGCGTTTTTTTACGTCCGTTTTTGGAGCTGTTTTCATTGGAGTCTATGAGAAAACAGCTCCAAAAACGTCCAAAGAAGTGTCCTGCATATAAGTGTCCTGCATATAATGTATATAAGTGTCCTGCATATAATGTATATAAGTGTCCTGCATATAATGTATATAAGTGTCCTGCATATAATGTATATAAGTGTCCTGCATATAATGTATATAAGTGTCCTGCATATAATGTATATAAGTGCCCTGCATATAATGTATATAAGTGTCCTGCATATAATGTATATAAGTGTCCTGCATATAATGTATATAAGTGTCCTGCATATAATGTATATAAGTGTCCTGCATATAATGTATATAAGTGTCCTGCATATAATGTATATAAGTGTCCTGCATATAATGTATATAAGTGCCCTGCATATAATGTATATAAGTGCCCTGCATATAATGTATATAAGTGTCCTGCATATAATGTATATAAGTGTTCTGCATATAATGTATATAAGTGTCCTGCATATAATGTATATAAGTGTCCCGCATATAATGTATATAAGTGTCCCGCATATACTGTATATAAGTGTCCCGCATATACTGTATATAAGTGTCCCGCATATAATGTATATAAGTGTCCCGCATATAATGTATATAAGTGTCCCGCATATAATGTATATAAGTGTCCCGCATATAATGTATATAAGTGTCCCGCATATAATGTATATAAGTGTCCCGCATATAATGTATATAAGTGTCCCGCATATAATGTATATAAGTGTCCCGCATATAATGTATATAAGTGTCCCGCATATAATGTATATAAGTGTCCCGCATATAATGTATATAAGTGTCCCGCATATAATGTATATAAGTGTCCCGCATATAATGTATATAAGTGTCCTTCATATAATGTATATAAGTGTCCTGCATATAATGTATATAAGTGTCCTGCATATAATGTATATAAGTGTCCTGCATATAATGTATATAAGTGTCCTGCATATAATGTATATAAGTGTCCTGCATATAATGTATATAAGTGTCCTGCATATAATGTATATAAGTGTCCTGCATATAATGTATATAAGTGCCCTGCATATAATGTATATAAGTGCCCTGCATATAATGTATATAAGTGTCCTGCATATAATGTATATAAGTGTTCTGCATATAATGTATATAAGTGTCCTGCATATAATGTATATAAGTGTCCCGCATATAATGTATATAAGTGTCCCGCATATACTGTATATAAGTGTCCCGCATATACTGTATATAAGTGTCCCGCATATAATGTATATAAGTGTCCCGCATATAATGTATATAAGTGTCCCGCATATAATGTATATAAGTGTCCCGCATATAATGTATATAAGTGTCCCGCATATAATGTATATAAGTGTCCCGCATATAATGTATATAAGTGTCCCGCATATAATGTATATAAGTGTCCCGCATATAATGTATATAAGTGTCCCGCATATAATGTATATAAGTGTCCCGCATATAATGTATATAAGTGTCCCGCATATAATGTATATAAGTGTCCCGCATATAATGTATATAAGTGTCCCGCATATAATGTATATAAGTGTCCCGCATATAATGTATATAAGTGTCCCGCATATAATGTATATAAGTGTCCCGCATATAATGTATATAAGTGTCCCGCATATAATGTATATAAGTGTCCTGCATATAATGTATATAAGTGTCCCGCATATAATGTATATAAGTGCCCTGCATATAATGTATATAAGTGTTCTGCATATAATGTATATAAGTGTCCTGCATATAATGTATATAAGTGTCCTGCATATAATGTATAAGTGTCCTGCATATAATGTATATAAGTGTCCCGCATATAATGTATATAAGTGTCCTGCATATAATGTATATAAGTGTCCTGCATATAATGTATATAAGTCTCCTGCATATAATGTATATAAGTGTCCTGCATATAATGTATATAAGTGTCCTGCATATAATGTATATAAGTGCCCTGCACTTCTTTTGACGAGGCTGTATTTTTACGCGTCGTCGTTTGACAGCTGTCAAACGACGATGCGTAAATGACAGGTTGTCTGCACAGTACGTCGGCAAACCCATTCAAATCAATGGGCAGATGTTTGCCGACGTATTGTAGCCCTATTGTCAGACGTAAAACGAGGCATAATACGCCTCGTTTACGTCTGAAATTTGGCCGTGTGAACATACCCTAAAGGAACACTCTAGACAAAACTGATACTGTGCAGCACCTGAGGGGGGTCCATGACACAAGAATTAAAAGAAAACCAAAGGAACGACAGTATCAGTTTCACCTGGAATTTTCCTTTAACATACATCAAGGCGGAGCCAAGTACTCAACGATCACTGAACCAACACCCTGATAGGTCAACATCACATTGGCTCTGCCCCTTTCTTGACACGTGGCAATCAATGGTCCATCAACGAAATGATCTTCTGATGTTATAGATACGTGTGGGAAGATCCCATTGTCAGTTTCTAGAATGAAAGGATCTTCTCCAAGTATCTATGACATATCAGAATATCATTTCTCCTCCAAGTCTCCACCTGTCAGTGTAGATAACCTGATCGTAAGCTTGAATCTGTTTTGGCAGTCGACATGGTAGGCCGGTCATAGACATTATGCGGCGAGTTCGATTTCTACCTGTCCAAATACACCTTCCCGGAGCCTGGGAAAGCCGGATGACCGTCACGGTAATGGCAGCACCACTGGCGGTCAGCCAGCTTTACATGTAACTAACATATAGCTCAAAGACTAAACAGGTCAATTTTACATCTAGGGAAAATATTCTTAAAGTGTCACTCCAACTTCTAAGAACTTCTGACATCTCAGGACCACGTCAGACGTTTTCACTGTGGGGGTCCATGCACAGATCCCTAGAATGAAGAAGCTCCGGAGCATTTCATTCTAGAGATTGACGAGAGTCACAGCACACGTACCCCCACCAACGAACGTCTGTCATGTCTCTGAGAGGGGGCTGCTGCCACTTAAAGGGGTATTCGGGTTTTGGCAAATAAAAGGATACTCATTGTATAATGAAAAATTATAAAAATGTTCCAATATCTTTTCTGTAACGAGCCCTGCCCGTGTGTTCATCATTTCTTTATGTAACTTATATAGCGCCAACATATTCCGCAGCGCTGTGCAAAACTTGTTCCCACAAATCCGCCATTCAACCACATCTTAAAGGGTTATTCCCATCAAACAAATGGATGGCATAGGACTGGAATATGTGATCACTTGGCGATCGGTGGGGATCAGACTGCTGGAACCTCCACTGATCTGGGCCCACCGTGCTGCTTAGGTGCTGGGTCCTTCTCAGTTTTTCCCGTCAAGTCATATGAAGTCCCACATTTCCACACCCCCTTACCTTGACATGTATTTGGTTACGCAGGACAGCAGCTCGTAAGATCATCGCTTTAGCTCTCCTCTGAAACTCTCTCCCCATCTGTAATGACTTCTCAAATGTGGTGCTGCGCTGATCAACGTCTCGTGCATATAAGATCTGGAAGTAAACCGGCAACGTCACACGGCCCATTTCCCGGGTCCCCAACCCCCACCTTGAGGTTCCAGGGGCCTTACCTTGCTATGAGAATCTATGCGAGCGTTAATTAACCCTTCCAGGATGAGTTGAGTCAGTTCGTCCTCCAGCGCAGGCACGGTTGTGTTAAACGCAGTCGCCATTTTATACATGTCCGCTGATACATATGGACTGAAATACTGAGAGAAAGAAAACCGTGACAGCGTACGAGAAAAATACCCGACAGGTTAGAATTGGAATAGGAAAAATATAAATCGTTAAATCTCAAGAAAAAGATTGGTCCACGGAAACCTGCAGGACGTAGCAGTCAGCGGCAGCAGATCCAGGTCCGCATGACGACTATTATTACCATGTAATACACCCCATCCTTTCATTCCTCTTGACTCATGCCAGGGACTTGTTTCCAAGCAGAGATGCGCCTCAGGATGTATTAGTAAAAACAAACTTTTATACCTGTTCCCTCCCAGGATGTGCCCGACTGCTGCCCCCTTGTGTACTACTCCAAGAAAAACAGGAGGTGTAACTATGGGAGTAACATACACAAGACGGACCGCCACAGAAATATGGAGTAGTAACGGTAGATACGCTACTTGCACCAGTGGTCGGGTGTAGAAGCAAAAAAATATATAAATGTCCCGCTGGTATGTGCTGTTCCCTTCTTATTCAATTGTGTATCAAAATGAGAGTAGCAGCGGAGTCATCAGAAGGTAAATCCGTTTATTTGGGTACATCGATTGCAGCAACGCGTTCCGGGGCCAAACTGGCTCCTGCCTCAGGATAAATCACATAAATGAAATAAATGGCAGCAGTGTGGCTATTTAAGCTTTTAATTGGACTCTTCTATACTGGGTGTTCACCCAGAGGGTTTAGATGATGCTGGAGTTGTGAAATCTTTCTAAAATTAGTTGCGGAACAGAATATAGACGAAATCATTTAAGTGATCGTCAGCCCCTTTCAGTGATCGTCGGCCCCTTTCAGTGATCGTCGGCCCCTTTCAGTGATCGTCGGCCCCTTTCAGTGATCGTCGGCCCCTTTCAGTGATCGTCGGCCCCTTTCAGTGATCGTCGGCCCCTTTCACTGATCGTCGGCCCCTTTCACTGATCGTCGGCCCCTTTCACTGATCGTCGGCCCCTTTCACTTATTTAATTTATGTGATATTGCCTGAGGAAGGAGCCGGTTAAGCCCCGAAACGCGTTGCTGCGGTCACGGTACACCAATAAAAGGATTTACCTTCTGATAACTCCACGGCTATTCTCATTTTGATACATGGAGCTCAATTGAATAAGAAGGGAACAGCGCCAACCAGTGGGCCGTTTTTTTTCCTCTACACCCGACCACTGGTGCAAGTAGCGTTTCTACCATTACCAGTCTATAACGGGCAAGTGTTCTTCCCCCGGACAGACCCATCGGCTTGCAGTTCCCTGGTTCTTACCACGTCTACAAGGATGTTCTGCTCCTAGCATGACATCATCAGGTCAGCATAATTTGAAATAGTTATTGCTCAACGTTATCGTGAGAGAATACCCTATGTTGCGCCGTTGCGTCCCTTTTTTATAGAAATATGGGGGGCAGGGATGAAAGAAGTGAATTTTTGCATGCTGAGCGAATTTCTGATAATCCACCACCTAGGAGGTGCTAAACATGCCGGATTATTAGAATTTGACAGTATACGCTACTAAATTACTGCAACAATATGGGGGTGGGGAGCTGGCAAAGCAGGAGAGAAGAGAAATCTGTCCTACCGTCTCCTTGCGTGCTCTTCTCAGAACGGAGCTCCTAACATAGAAATCATTGTACGGAGCTTCATCCTGAGAGCCTTACATCGTAACAGCCTCTCTGCAGCAGTATTTTAATAGAGTGGTATTATACATTGTGTTCATACTATTAAAAATATTATATAAAAAAAATAAAAAATAAACTTTTTGCAAGCCGTTTCTAATCAATCCCAAAACGCTGCCGCACTACTAAACCTATGGTCTCCTATCCCGGTCATGTCATCAGCATAGCTTCCCTTGAAGTAACACAAGTATAGATTATGGTAGTGCGGAATGTCCTGATTTTCTGCTTGAAAGCTTTATACAGCCTCCTAGCCACGCTTATATTTTAGCAATCCTGGTCACGTTCCTGGAAGACATGTATCCTACTTGCCTGTTAATAAAATCCAATATAAAAACAGATTTCCACGGACGACTCTGGGCTTAAAAAACTAAATAAAAACATAATAGTAGCTTTCTATATGTGAAAATATTTGCATCTGCTATGTAGGAATAAATGTAGCAGACAAGCCAGTCCTGTTGACTGAAATCCACTGACTTGGTCTTCAGCCCTGCACGTGAATTATCAGAATGCTCCAGTCATAAGACTCTGTTCACACTAGGGTCATGCTTTTCATTCATAACTGAGCCTATTAGGCATAGCCTAATAGGGACTTAGTGATGGCAGTCCTCAGGGACTTTGTTAGGCCCACAGCAATTCATTGGCCCGCCACTAAGTTGACAACAGTCCCGTTATTTACATCCTTAGGTACTGCAGTCTCTATCTCGGGTGTTGCAGCAGGATGTCGGATGTCAATCACAGCCGGCTCCAGCTGGTGTAGGGACAGGGTTAACTCCTGTGGCCGTACCCTCACCGCAACATGCACAACGATGGGGATTATACCGACGTCACTGTGTTCCCTAGCAACCGCCCGAATGCAGAAGCAGTGCTTCTGCATTCGTGAAAACAGCGCTCAATAGGAGTGCTGTGTTCAGGGTTTTTTTTGTGACAGGGAACCTAATATTTCAGTTCCCTGTTACAGTAAAGGATCAGGCGGTCAGTGTGACAGCCCGATCCTGTGGATGGCACTGCATGCAGGAGCGCACACAGTGCCATCAAACACAAACCGTAAATTAACGAGCTCCTGTCACAAAAACAGTGCCATTACTTTGTTCATTTGCATGGCACGGGTGGGAAGGGGGTAAAGTACCAGACCCAAAGCCTGAGGCCGCACCACTGAGAGCTTCAGATGAAATTCTGTCTGATTTGTCAGGTGCAGTATTGTCATGAAGAATTTGTGCAGATCTTAAACCCCAACTTCAACAATACCGAATTCCAATTACATCTGTATGTGGGGTCAGCAATGTATTTGGACAAAGTCCCCATGACAACACTGCCCCTAAAACAAATTCGAAGACATGTCATGAAAACCGCTCCAGCCTCCGACCCTCGGCACGTGCCCTCAAGAACTGGTCTCTCAGCATTGAAGATTTTTCCATTTTTAATTAATACCAAAGGGTCTTTTTAATAAACAAAATGTTAAAACAAAAACGAGTTGGTACCTAGAACTGGCGGTGGGCAGTGGCATCACCCAGATAACCTTGCCTTTCAATAATCTCGGTGTCACCGGCTATGCTCTTCCCTTTGTTGTTATTAATGTGAAATCTGCTTATCTTGGTTCAGGCAGTACAGTTGACCTATCAAAGCCATAACATTTTATATAATTTCTCTACCAGTCTGTAGTGCAGATATTGCCCCCTAGATATCACAATTTGAAGAAGGAAATCCATATTTTTTCCGTGTCAAAACAAAATCCCCACTGGCAAAAAAAATCCCAGGCTAAAAATTAATAAATATTTTTTTCGGATGATATAGTGTCTTTCAGGCTAAATATAAAATCACTGAATTGCAGAGCGCAGACATAAAATAACAGTAAGTGCAGACGTAGGATGGCAGGAAGAGAAATACAAAGTAACAGCAGGCGAGCTAAATGAAACATAACACGGCGCAACGTTAGGAGCAGGCACAGCGGGCAGCGGAAACCCAACAGAGAGCATCAGAATAGCAATCACCTTGTGTACGGACATGAAAGGCAGAACGGTACGTGAAAGATACCTGTATAAGAGCACGGTTCCGGATCTGAGTGTAAAGTGTCCGGACGTGAGGAGCGAGATACATGTCCAGAAGTAGGTTATCCTGATGGGAAAACAGTCACACGTGTAAAACAAATGAGAGGATGCGACATGATTATTGCAGGTAGAATGTATTTCATTCAGTTAAAGGAATATTCCCATTTTAAAGCGTGGCCACCACTTCATTGGCCATCCTACGACCCCATTTCCTGAAAGGTGAGGGTCTGAAGGGGAACCGGACCAATGAGGCTTTTATAGTAGATCTTGTGAATATGCCATAAATGTTTATAATGGGAATCCACTGTTAAGTTCTTGTTCACACCAGTTTTAAAGTGAACCTGTCTTAAAGGGGCTGTCCGGGCACGGGGCGGTTTTTCATACGGATGACCTATACACAGGATAGGTCATCAGTATATGATCGGCGGGGGTCCAAAACACACAGTCACCCACACTGATCAGCTGTACCGTTGCCCGAAGGCAGCCGGATGTTATATAGCGGCCAGTGTCTAAAGCAAATGGCTCCGTACATGTGTCGGACCCCACCGATCATATACTGACTACCTATCCTGTGGATAGGTCATCAGTATGAAAAACCGAATAAAGAATAAATCGTTCTTCAGCCGTGATCATATCGGGAGAAGTCATCACAATTACGGCTCGTCCTCCCACTCACCTTCATTTCGTCCAACATCTTTAGACAGGACGCGTATTTGGATTCATAGAATTTGAAGATTATATCGCGCACTTGAGGCTCCAGCTCCAGGAACAGTTTGAATGAACTAAAGAGAAGACATAATAGTATTTTTTATAAGCAGACCATTTTATCCAGCCGCCCCTCCCCCCACACACCGCTCACCTGCTAGAGATGACGTTCTTCTGAAGCTCCTGTCGATCAAAAGTGGCCAGGGCACAAAGCCCCCCATATACTGCCACATTATTAGAGGAAAGCAGCTGCGGAAAGGAGGAGGAGGATTAAGCAGAGTAAGGAGAAATGACCAGATTATGAGGGGTTTAATAAAATGGAGCTGGGATTTACCTCAGGAAAATCACAGTGATCGAAGGATGCCAGTAGAAAGCATTTTGCGGCCTGCTTGTATTTCCGGGCAGCAAGCTCTGCCAACCCTGAAAGAATAGAAAATCATTTTACGTTCTCTGCTGTAGATAACCGGACAAAAACCGCGGCGGCAAACGAGACGAGGAACTTCATTTTTTTAATTTTCCTTCGAGGCCTAGAAGTGCCTACCAGCCTTTTCTCAATGTAAATAACAAAAATGGCCGCGGTTTACTGCTGTCCGGCACTGCGGGAGCCTCTGTGGCAGCGCATTGACAGAATACAGGCTGCCAGAACATGCAGGGCAGTGACAGGGAAGACTAATTAGATTGGGGGTTGGGTGTCCAGACTCCTCAAGCATTACATTTAACTCCATACTTTCCTTTTACCAATAATCTTGTGATCGCCCAGGAGGACAGAAAGGTCTGCGACAAATCTGCCACATGTCAACATGCCCTTAAAGTAGCCGCACATGTTGTGGATTTTCCGCATCGTTATTACAGCAACATCCCGATGTGTTATGTGCAGATTTTTTGTGATTTCACCCCTTCTGTATTGAAAAGGGTGAAATCCGCAGTAAACATCCGGAACAGAATGAAAATCCACAGCACGATCCGATTTCCGTGCGGAAAATGTAAATTCGATTTTTTAAATCCCTGCACATAGCGGACTTGTGGCAGAGTTTTGTGCAAGAATGCTGCAGAAAATCCGCCACGTGTGAGGGTAGCCTTGAAGATGATTAGTTACTGTAGAAATAAACTTTTAGGCCCCATGCACACGACCGTAAAAACGCCCGTAATTACGGGCCCCTAGACTTATATTGGCCACGGGGACCTTCCTGTTTGCTTACGGGATGGTGCACAGGCCGTTGAAAAATATGGACCATGTCCTTAATTACGGCACTGGCAGGCCTATAGAAGTCTATGGGGCTCCCGTAATTACGGGTGGCTACATGTGTGCACAGTCCGTGATTGCGGACGGCCCGCGGATGCCACTCCTCAGGCCGTCTGTGCCTTAATCACGGACCGTGCACACAGCTACGGCCGTGTGCATGAGGCTTAAGAGTATTGTAGGAAGTGACAGGAACGGCAGAAGAGTTAAAAATGACCCCCCCCCCCAGAATTAAAGCTTACAAAATATGGCTCGATTTTAATCGCTGGATCGGGCCAAGAATAAAGTCCATAGAGGAAACATGAGGCGGTATACAAGCTGCAGGGACTTCAGGCAGGGACATATCAGAACAATATGTCGAAATGTCTTTAAACAATGAAGTTTTATACATCGGGCTGATATATTAACAATTATTGGTAATGTTGGGACGTCTGTCTCCGGAGCGCTTCCGTAACTCCCATAGGTGATATAAGGAGCGGCGCGGAGCATGCTCGACCACCGTACCATACAAACTCCTGACAGCAGTCGTGACAGTGATCCTCATACTAGTGATAGACGAGGTCCCCAGCGATAACAAATCTAGGACCTATTCTGTGGATAGGGGATACATTTTTCTTGTTAGAATACCCCATTAAATATTATTACAGTCCTTGACCGTGTATATTTTGCATTCGTCACCGACTTAATGAGTAGCATCATGGTCCACCCCATCCTGTGTATACAGAAATCCCTCCGCCGGATCCAGCAACACTACCTCTCCCTGCAGGGACTAAGAGGTACAATGTTATTTAGAAAGAGTTTCCTGAAATCTACATAGGACAGAGCTCCGCGTGAGATTTGGTGGAACAAAGATGGACGCTTTTCATACCACATAGTCAGAAAGCATCGGGCCATTCCTGCATACAGTCACAATGAAAGAATACCTACAAGAATGAAAAATGTACCGCGCTACTGAACCCTCTTACTATCTCCAAAGTTTATTATCTAGACTTCTCCTGCCTTCACCTTTTTGGACAGAAAGTCACTGTCCAACAACTCCCATGGTCAACCATATTAGTTCTCATGGTGTCGACTTTTCTGTCACCCAGTCACCCAAGGGCTCCTCCCATGTCCCTTTCTCCCTGGCATTCAATCACAGTGTGAGAATCCCACTCTCGATGCCTCGCATTGTGCAGCGACATGATGGACTACAAGAGGAAGTAGCTAGCTTCTCCTCCGATTTGATGTCAATAGAAAACTAAGTACGGCATGAGTGTATGTTCACATGAAAAATCAGAAACGGCTGAAAATTACATTGCTGTTTTCAGAGAAAATAGCCTCTGATATTCAGCCATTTTTAAAGCTGAAAACGTTTTTTTGAGGCGTTTTTAGAGCTGTTCCATTGACACAATGAAAAACAGCCCCAAACACGGCTCAAGAAGTGACATGCTGCTCCTTTTTACGGGGCGTTTTTTTTTTTGTGTCTTTTTTTGTTTTTTTACACACCAGTAATTAAAAACAGCGAGGTAAAAAAACGCCCGTTCTGAACATAATGGCCAGATGTTTGTAGGCGTCCAGCTACCGTTTTTTTAGGTGTATTTCGAGGCGTTTACACCCTGAAATACACCTGAAAACTCCGCGCGTGAACATACCCTAAAAAGGTTAAATGTTCTTTATTTTATTTTTTTAAACATGGACATGCAGCTGCTTTATTGTACATCTTGAGAAACAACAGTTGTGTACGAGTTGTGTAACTCGTACAGAGAGCAGTGCCACCCATTTTTATAAGTAGTCTGTCACATCCCCCAAATCTATAACACAAAGTACACAAAAAAAACTGATGTTGCGGCCTCAGTACCAGACACGCTTCAATAGCTAAATCCAATCTTTTCCAGGAGAATTTCATTGAAAGACTTCAAGAAGGTGAGATCTGAGAGAGAAGCCAAGTCCTAGAGCGATCTCAGAGGTGAAAAGCCGGAGGACGAGGAGAACAGCACATTACCCAGCGCAGTCCAGAGGTTTCCCTCGTTATCGTGAGGAGAGGGGGGTTCCTTGATCAAGATCACCTACTAAAAGACAGAGCGGAGAGCGGCTACAAACCACGTCTCTCACTGTGGAGGACTACCCGTGCCGTTACACAAGGGCATACAGCTTTTACCTGGCCGATGTGTAACGCTTCATTTCCCAAGCGTTTCTCCCCATGGCGATGACAGCGGATCATAGGGGGTGGTGGACGCAGTAGGACCTGCTAAATTAAAAGGATTTCCATAGTGCACAACGTTCCTGTTATTCCTCCTGGAAATGTATGAAGAATTTGCAACTGGGTGTTATTATTCCCCTTGATAAAAGGTTGGGTCTCCATACAGTCAGACAATGTCCAATCAGTGCGGACGCTGCCAGTGAGTGTGAGGACAGACCTATAGAACAAGGGGAATAGTAACACCCAGTTGTCAATTTACTCATACATTTCCAAGAGGAATAACAGAGGAACCACACCACACAGAGTTCCAAGAAAACAGGAACCAGAATGTTGTTTCATGGAAAATCTGAGTAATTACTAAAACAGACATGACAGGTCCTCTTTAGAAGGATGTCCCCTTTAACGTCAAGGCTTGTGTTCATTTGCCGGATTAGTGTCCGGCTACTACTGACCTGCAGCGCACTTTAGTTTGGTTAGCACAGCCTGAGTCTGACTGTCCCTTTCTCCTCGTTGCTGTAAAGCCAAAAGAAACACGAGTCAGTCAAAGAAAATGACTGGTTCAGAGTGGACCAGTAACGTAATGAAAACCCTCCAAAAAAAACCAAAATGTCAAAGCAATTTCTAAAACTGAAGAGAAATTGTAGCGATAGATTATAGATAGATTATATATACATTTGACCAGTGGGATGACTTGTATGTCGGCATTTTCCCACCCTTTAGACATCTTAGAAGCAGTAACTGCATCTAACAATTCGAAGGGCTCTTGCAATTGACCGAGTGCCACTCAGGCCGTTTTTCACGGTCCATGGATAAATAGAACGTGTCTGACTCTGTCCAATCAGCTACGGGCAGTGTCAGGGCGGCTTGCGCTGCGTTCCCTCCCGCGGGATCACACACAGACGGAGAGAGCGCCCTCTGCAGGACCACCAGTCTGTGTGTGTGTGATCTCGCGAGAGGGAACACAGCGCAAGCCGCCCTGACACTGTCCGTAGCTGATTGGACAGTGTCAGAGCGAAGAGATCACGCCCCCTTGCCATTTAGTTAGATAGAAACGCCCCATTGACAGTTCAGGGGCTTATTTACATATCGGGCGCCAAATATAACGGCACCGGTATGTAAATAACGGAGGAAGATAGGAAAAAAAGTGTCAAGTGAGACTGTTTGTGAAGCCCGGCGAATTACATGCTGCACGTGTATGGGCGGGTGAAAGGTTCTCTTTAAAGCCAGAGCACCTGTCTGGAATAAGGTCACCAATCGTAGTAACTGCAATGGCTAGAGATCTTCAAAAAAGCTGGTGCCCATTTGAGGTCTCCAGAATGACGTGAGGTTGGGCCGCCACCAGTCATGTAATATATAGATCACCAATTCCTGAATGTATGCAGCAGAAAGGGCTCACCTCAGCAATTTCAGGAGTGGACTCGGCTTTACTGACATAGCTGAGAACATGGGACCAGTTCTGGAGATACACGCTGACCTAGAAAAAAAAACAACAACAAAAAAACAATAATAAAAAAAACGGAAATAGTAAGCAAAAACATCTTGCAGTAAAACACAATTGCAAGACAAGCGGTCCTGGAAAGCAAATCCACAAGGTCAGTGGAAATCTAGGTAGGGAAGACAACAGCAGGCATGATGATGACGGATCTTCACCTTGATGACGTTCAGGCACATGTTGATGACGTGCTTAGCACTGGTGCAGTAGTCTCGGGCACGGGAGTAGCACTTCAGAGCGTTGCTCAGGTCTCCACAATCCAGATAATGATCCCCCAAATCATCATGACCCCTCCTGTGAAAATATGAGCACACCAATAAGATCGTAGATATAAAACCCCAACACCTTGACGTAGCCGCCTACTTCCTGCCTTTTTATAGCCATAAATAGTCCCTGATGGCGCTGCCCCTTCACGGATCCTATATACGCACCCTTCTCTAGGGTATCAATAGACGTGGTCAGTACCTGATGCTTTCTTTGATGGAATTCCCTTTGTAATTCTTCAGGTCAGTGTCCAATTTTTCCAGTTTCAGAAGTGCTTTTTTACGAGTCGCCTCCACCCAGGCCGTGTCCAGTGGAGGAGGGTCCAGCGAGCCCTCCGGCAAAGCATCTGGCGCGTTTTGCAATTCCCTGTACAAATACAACAAGTGAGCGCTTTGGAAATGGGAAACGATGATAGGCGACAAAGAGTTAAACGGACAGAAATGGCGTGAATGATGTATGACAAAAACTGTATAGAAGGGGCGAGGTAGAAAATAAAAAAAAAAAAAGATGCAGAGGAAGTGGTCAAAGAAAATAAATAATACTCCAGTCAGGGATCAAGAAACAAGGAGAGTGAAGAAAAGTTCAGGAATGACAGGAGGTGTTATAGGAGGATTCCGAAACAAACAAAGAGACTGGATTATAAGTGGTCCTGTTTTTTTTACCTGGATGCCTCTGTTAACTTCCGATGAATCTCCTCATACACATCGACATTAAAGGTTCGCTGTACAAACGATAGAGCCATCTTTAGGGCCTCCACCCGCAGCGGAGGGCATCGGTCGGCAATAAACTGCAGTCTCTCAATACGCATGAGGCCACTGTAGCTGGAAGCATACTGCTCAAGATCCTGAAGAGACAGGAGAACGGCCGTAAGGGGCAAAATGGAACGTCTCTAATGGGGGGGGGGATATGGACCTATACATGGTATCCAATAGCAACAGGGAAGGTTTTGTTACTGTGCTAGGGTTTAGGGCTGGACAATTCACCGGTAGCCAATGTATGAGCGGGCGTAGGTCACTATACACTCACCAGGGTAGGGTTTTCCACCACATAATTGATGTCTGGGGCGTTCTGTTGGTCATCCTGGGGGTCCGCATCAATCTGCATGGGCTCCACAGCCCCCTGGTGGTACAATGCAGAATCATCAGGCAATGTTAGGAGCTAGTCCGTACGTCGGCTTAGATCATGGACTAGAACAAGCGTCGTAAGGAGCAAAGAGTAAGAAAGGTTCTAGAACACAGTGGGCCAGATTTACTATGGTAAATGTGCCGCAATTCTGGCACAAATTTTGCCCAAAAAAAATGGCGTGCATGCCATGTGCCGGATTTCTTAAAGGAGTTTTGAAGGACTTTTATATTGACAGCCCATCCTTAGGATAGGTCACCAATATGACCGGATCACTTGAATGGTCCCGGAACGGCCACGTGTACTGCCATGTTCCAGGTAAACTATGACGGTCGCGCTATGTGTTGCTGCGGCTCCTTCAGTCAGCGGATCTGTGGGGGTGCCGGGAGTCAGACGACACAGATTTGATATTGATCACCTTATCCTAAGGATTGGCCATTAATAGAAAAGTCCCAGAAAATCCCTTTAAGTGTTTTAGGCACTTGTTATGCCGGACCCTAAAAAACGGGGCATGGCTAAGTGGAGTCCTAAAATGCGTCAAATTTATTGATGACGTGCGCTACAAATTTGACTCAAAAAAACTGATCTAAAGTAAGCAACCAAGAGTAAAGTGGAGTAAAGGCCCTTTTACATGGGCCAATTATTTTATTAATTAAAATGCGCCAAATCTCTCACAGCGTGCACCACCGTGATCCATTTGGCGAAACTTCTGCCGGTCACCTCTAGGTTTACGCGGTCTTTATTTTAGGCAATGGTAATAAATCTGCCCCAATGTTTCTCTGGCATGTCTTGTGAATACATCTGCGCTGCCGCCTGTCCCTCCCTGATACCTCTGACATCAGTGTGCCGCTGGACTGGCCGCTGCTCAGGATCCATTCTCCATAGGTACCCTGCATGTAGGGATCTGTCCCTGACAAAGATGGGGAGCTTGAACTTGAGCTATCGCTCAGACTGTCCTGACTGTCACAACTCTCCGACCCTGACACAGAGCTCACCTGCTGGAAGCAAACACAACCATCACACATTCTCCTGCCAAGGAAAGCCGCTCGTACTAGAGACGGCAACAGAGCTGGACAGATCAGCGCAGACGCCGGAAGCCGGGGTGAGCGTTTTTTTTTTTTTTTTTTAGTGGCCTAATAATTAGAATTGTCCTAGAAATCAATAGAAAACAACCCAAAAAGTTTGGTACTGTTAGCTAGGTCTTACGCACCTTGGCTACCCGGCTCTTAGGATTTGTCCAGCCCTGTTAAATGGGTTTTCCCATCAAGGCAACTTAGGATATTCCATTAATATCTATAGAGAGATCAGGGCCCGTCATCTACATTGCGCTGTCAAACCTGTCCGCTGCGGCCCCGATAAGGAGAAACAGGATCTAGTGTCATCTATAAAAACGGCTTATTCACACGGACGCAGGTAATTCAATGGGGGCGTTCACAGGGCCGTTGTTTTAACGTACCGGGTGAAGGGTCCGGTGAAGAGTAGAACGTGTCCTATTTTCTTCCATTCTCACGGATCCTTCCGCAGACTCGAGTCTATGAGGGATGCGTGAAAACGGGACCCGTATGGGGGCAACTCGAACGTGAAATACGGCCCAAAGAAAGAAAGCAAGAAGCTGAGATCCGGGGTGCTGTTCTGCAGGGCTGCTTAAAAGCTATGTACACATTTTTTGTCAGCATGTCAAGAGACACGCAGGACCTGCGGACACCGAACCAGTCAGCGCTAGATACAGGATACAAAGCAGCTGTATCTCAAAAAGTTAAAATAGTTTTGAAAAAAAAAGTATTTAGAAAGTTGCACCAAACTCACTGACAGACATTTTTAAAAGGTGTACATAGCCTTTAAAGAGGATCTGTGCTCCTCCGGACAGGTCTGTCTTAATAAATACTTGTATTCCCCAAGAAATAAAAATTCTGGATTATTTTTCTTCGAACTCTACGTTGTGCCGTTCCTCTGTTATTCTTCCTAGAAATGTATTGATAAATTGACAACTGGGTATTACCAATTGGGGGGGGGGTGTGTCCCTACACAAACTGACTCCGTCCAATCAGAGCTGACAGAGTGAGACTGTGTAGGGACAAGCGGAAGAGTAACACCCAGTTGTCAATTTATTTGTCATGAGGAATAACAGAGGAACGTCACAACGCAGAGGTTCCAAGAAGATATTTCCCAGCATTGTAATTTCATGGGGAATACAAGTAACGTCTTCCTATTTATTTTCTAAAGTGTTGGGCGCCTGACTCATTTTTAGTTCTGCTTCAGTAGGACAGAGCTGTGATAGGTCTATAGGGAATCTAAGGTCGTTTGACATCTCACGTGTCTCCTCATGCTTTACACTGCAGGTCTGCTTGTTCAGATGGGCTGATCGCATGGACGTTCATGCAAAAAGGGATGATTTCCATTACAGAAAAAAACAGAATTCTTACAAACAAGCATACAAGGAAGATTATCCGGTAACTGCAACACACACACACACCGAGGCAAATGAACTTCAATACAAGGGGATTTATGTTGGTCTGGTGACAGGTACGAAGTTGAAACATTGACTCTGAGATTCATTAGGGGTTAAAAATGATTCACATAAAGATGATGAGTTCCTTGACAATGACATTTTCCATCATGCTCAGAATCCCTCGCACAAGACAGTGCCATTAAATGCCATTGCAGGAGTGCCAGGGCCCCGGTGTCCTTGGAATCAGTGGAATATCCTCATATGCTCACGGACCCTTTAGAGTTTATTCACACATGAAGGTTTTGTGATGCAGCTTTTTAAGCCAAGTGTGGATCATAAAGTCAGAGAAAAAGGGTATGTTCACACGAGGGCGTCCATTACGGCTGAAATTACGGGGATGTTTCAGCCTGAAAACATCCCCGTAATTTCAGCCGTACCGGCATGTGCAGGCGCTTGAACGCCGCGTCAATTACGGGCGTAATTAGCGCTGCTATTCATTGGAGTCAATGAATAACGGCTCTAATTACGGCCAAAGAAGTGACAGGTCACTTCTTTGACGCGGGCGTCTATTTACGCGCCGTCTTTTGACAGCGGCGCGTAAATATACGCCTCGTGTGAACAGACAAACGTCTGCCCATTGCTTTCAATGGGCAGATGTTTGTCAGCGCTATTGAGGCGCTATTTTCGGGCGTAATTCGGGGCAAAAACGCCCGATTTACGTCCGTAAATAGGACGTGTGAACATACCCAAAGTGTAAAGGACAAATACCACTTTTATTTGAATCCATTTCTGGTTTTGGGTTCAAAAACTGCATGAAAAAAATCCCTGCACGTGTGAATACAGGCAAACGGCTCTGTACGGGTCTTCAGCCTCCGGATGTAAACAAGAATATTCCCATTCAGAGATCTTAGAAATAGTTTGGAATTAACACAAAGTATATTAGGAAGTAGCAGAACTTTACATTGTACAACGTTCACATGTGTTTACGTGAAACTGGTAAAACACGTCAGCCTATCTGCATGGCACAATTTTTGACCCAATGTGACCAATACCGTGCTGTGTTACTGATAACGGTGACCAATACCGCGCTGTGTTACGGATAACGGTGACCAATACCGTGCTGTGTTACTGATAACGGTGACCAATACCGTGCTGCGTTACTGATAACGGTGACCAATACCGCGCTGCGTTACTGATAACGGTGACCAATACCGCGCTGCGTTACTGATAACGGTGACCAATACCGTGCTGTGTTACTGATAACGGTGACCAATACCGTGCTGTGTTACTGATAACGGTGACCAATACCGTGCTGTGTTACTGATAACGGTGACCAATACCGTGCTGTGTTACTGATAACAGCGACCAATACCGTGCTGTGTTACTGATAACAGCGACCAATACCGTGCGGTCTTACTGATAACGGTGACCAATACCGTGCTGTGTTACTGATAACGGTGACAATACCGTGCTGTGTTACGGATAACCGGAGTTTCTAAAGCGGTTATTTACTGTATATGAAAAAGTTTATCGTCCACAAAAACGTATTGCGCATGCATAAGAAAATGTAGAATTCACGATCGTTTAATCATGCCTGGGGTGAGACTCGTTCAGACTCTGCTATGATCACCTTCCAGACCTAATAATAAATCTCACCGAGATCAACAATGATTAAATGGATTTACTCCCAAACAGATTACATTCCCACAGCAATACCCTACTAAATCGGCAATCGATTATCAGTCCTGCTCCGTATATATAGCCATATTATTGTGACAGATCAGTGAAAGAACACAAATGACACGCCAAATCCCTCTCCCAGGACATTGCACACCCATAAATAAGCCGGACACGTTCTACACAGTGTGACCGGCACCTTCACAAAAGCAGGACCGTCTCTGACCTGCAGGTTGAACACTTGCACCGGGAGAGGCATCTTCCCCTCGTTTTCCGTTGCTCCGGCCCGGACCCTCAAACGACTTCCGGGTTACGCACATTACACTTCCGGCGCAGTCTGTCAAGAGGTGAACGTCTTGACGTCATGACGTCAAGTTGGAGTCAGAAGCAATAGCGGTGGAATGGAGCGGAGAAGTCACGTGGTGTAAGCCGCGTCATTTTATCCCGGGGATGACGTCATTTTTTTTCCGTCGCTAGCTCAGCTGTGTTTCCCGGGCAGGAGAGGCTTGCAGGTATGGCAACGTGTGCAGGGAACCCTGGTGACTACTGATGTGGCAAGTGTGTTATGCTGTGACTTGTAGTCCGGGGTCAGCTCAATGCATTAGGCTACAACTATGTGGTGGGCATTTCACTAACTATATGGCAGAAGATGTTGTAGCCCATAGACCAGCGTGCAGTTCCTCATTGTCTGACTCCACTAAAGTCAATAAAAGCTGCCTGTAATTGTGATGACGTCATGCAGCGCGTGTGATGACGTCCTGCAGCGCGTCTATTGACTTCTGTGCAACTGATGGTTCACATCGCTTTTATGGCCTCCATTTAATATACGCACCAGGAAGAGCTCCCGACGTATACGTTAAAAGGTTACCAAACAGTCACCCATAGGGTATACGTGTTTTTTTTTTTAACTTATTTTTTTGGTTTCTGTTGGGCTAACGTAACCTTATAGATACAGCTTTCCCAGCGTACATGCTAAACGTGCTATAAACAATTGAAGTCTAAGGCCCTGTTCGCACTGAGGTTTTTTTTGGTGCTGCTTTTGACGCGGTGACACCAAAAATAGCCAGAGAACGCCTCCCATTGATTTCAGTGGGAGGCGGAGGAGTTTTTTTCCTGCCAGTGGAAATAATTCCGCTGGCTGGGAAAAGAAGCGTCATGCCCTTTGGGCGTTTCCGTGTCTGTCGTCCTGTTGACGTGGGAGGCCTGTGTGTTTTTTGTTTTTTTTTCCTCCACGCTATTTTCACCTAGCTATATGTGTAACAATATCCCTATCAGTTCGTGAAATGAGGCATTTATGGTATATCAATAAATGCTTAAGATGGGGATACAGCTATTAAAGGGCAATTCCGCTTAAAGGAACACTCCGGCCAAAACGTACCGTTCTGGTATTCCATGTGTCTCAGTGACTACTTTCTCTACTTGGGTCTATGGAGATCTATGTGTCACCCATCACAGGCTTCAGCAGTTCCTGTACCACACTAGTATTACACAGGGGGGGGGGGGACAGAAACTTCTATCATCAGCCACCACTGATACTTACACAGGTTCCTGTCACACCGGTATAATGTAGAAGAATATAGTGCAGCCTCCCTGTCTGTATACTTATGGTTTCTCAGCTTATTAAAGAGGCTCTGTCACCAGATTTTGCAGCCCCTATCTGCTATTGCAGCAGATAGGCGCTGCAATGTAGATTACAGTAACGTTTTTATTTTTAAAAAACGAGCATTTTTGGCCAAGTTATGACCATTTTTGTAGTTATGCAAATGAGGCTTGCACACGTCCAAGTGGGTGTGTTTAAAAGTAAAAGTCCAAGTGGGTGTGTATTATGTGCGTACATCGGGGCGTTTTTAATACTTTTACTAGCTGGGCGCTGTGAAGAGAAGTAACATCCTCTTCTCTTCAGAACGCCCAGCTTGTGACAGTGCAGATCTGTGACGTCACTCACAGGTCCTGCATCGTGACGGCCACATCGGCAGCAGAGGCTACAGTTGATTCTGCAGCAGCATCAGCGTTTGCAGGTAAGATTGACTTACCTGCAAACGCTGATGCTGCTGCAGAATCAACTGTAGCCTCTGGTGCCGATGTGGCCGTCACGATGCAGGACCTGTGAGTGACGTCACAGATCTGCACTGTCACAAGCTGCGCGTTCTGAAGAGAAGAGGATGTTACTTCTCTTCACAGCGCCCAGCTAGTAAAAGTATTAAAAACGCCCCGATGTACGCACATAATACACGCCCACTTGGACTTTTACTTTTAAACACACCCACTTGGACTTTTGCAAGCCTCATTTGCATAACTACAAAAATGGTCATAACTTGGCCAAAAATGCTCGTTTTTTAAAAATAAAAACGTTACTGTAATCTACATTGCAGCGCCTATCTGCTGCAATAGCAGATAGGGGTTGCAAAATCTGGTGACAGAGCCTCTTTAAGGAGAATATAGAGAGAAGGACAATGACAGTGTCCCCCAGCATGGAGAAATGGTATGGTCTTTAGCTTGTCATGTGATGCTGTGCTGAAGCATCTTGGGATTGATAGCAAAGCAGAGAAGAAGAGAAAGCTGGGAACTCTAAGAAGCAAGATGGAGGCTTTTTTAAATCACAGACAAGGCAGCAGTTCAAAAAGTAAGTACAGTATACATAACAGAAGTGTAGAGAGTGGTATACAGTCAGGTGGGGGTGCAGACATGGAAAGTTGTGTTTCCACTAGAGGTCTTCTTTAAAACAAAGTACTGAATACATGAAAACTATAGAAAATATTTCAATAATTTTTCTTAACTTTAGTGTTTGCAATGCCGGAGCTGGCGGACTTGGGCCCATCTCCAGAGGGCTGAAGAATGAAGATCTCCTGTATTGGGTTGACTAAGATCTGTTTCTTGCTCTCTGTGTCTGTATGTGTTGTGTTTTTCCTATTTATTCCATGGATGACGCATGGTTCTCTGACACAGCACCCACTCCTTGCCTGTAACCTCACCTGTAGCAACAGATACCTCGAGTCTCAGCTGAAAATTGCCAGATTTTCTCCACGCGGTCACAACCAAAGTGACGTTCTCCAAGGATGGAAGAACTTCAATGTACAAGGAGGTGGCCTGAAAGACACCAATTACTTAAAGGGACCTCTGCGGATCGACGATTTATTTATTGCAGTGAAGACTACAAGGAAATATCACAAGAGTCGCTTAGACCTTCTTCTGCAAACCTGGATCTCCCAGGCTAAGGAACAGGTGAGGATTATATAGCATTTAAAGGGAATATTCTCCAATGTTCTGTAAAAAAAATAAAATAATAATAATAAAAAAAATAATTATATATATCTCTCTAGCGCAACAGTATTACTAGTGGGGTAAATTTCTGTGTTTAGTAGCAGGTTCATATTAAAATCTCTCCTTATGTCACAGACCTTCATATTCACAGACTGGGAAGACCAAGAACTGCGGCAGAAAGCGGGTAAGAATCCAGATAATGACTATAACCGCCTACACTTTATGGAACGTGGCTGAGGGTTTTCGTATCCATTCTAGATCATCACTCCGGTTAGGCATTGTATAGCATTAAAGTGGCTTTCCCATCATGATTGATCTACTGATCACAAGAATGGCAACGATCTCGCTTCTGCGGACAGGGGGAACTTTTTGTCCGTGTGGAATGAATGTGCCATGGATTTTTATAGTGCAAAAATCCCTTTAATTCGCCACTATGGGCACCCCCCCCCCCCGGCGCAAGACCGGTGCCAGGAGGAGTTAGATGGAGCGGTGTTGGAGCATGCACCCTGCCGCTCTATTCAGTCTACGGCACTGATGGGAACGTCCGAGTGTGGTGGTCGGACCCTCTCTAATTTGGATAGGTTATAATTTACTATAACTGGAATACCCCTCTAAGTATTTGTGGTTTACGTGTGATCGCTCATCCAATCGACACACACGCAAAAATCGAATTTATTTATTTTTTTGCTTTGCAGGGAATCAGATGGTGAACACCAACTGCTCCGCAGTTCACACTCGCCAGGCCCTTTGTTGTAAGATGGCTGTGGAGTACGACAAGTTTGTGTTGTCATCCAAAAAGTAAGACCTGATCTGTAATATTAACACATTATATGCAGGTTGACCCTAAAAGAAAGCGCATTTTATGCAGATTACCAGTTCCCTTATTTCATGATCTTGTTAACCCCTTCCCGTCGCAGCCATTTTTTTTTTTTTCACTTTTGTGATTTCCTCTCCACTCTTCTTCTCTTTCTTCTTTTTCTTCTTTCTTCTCTTTCTTCTTTCTTTTTCTTCTTTCTATTTTTCTTTTCTTCTCTTTCTTTCGCATGAGGGCTTGTTTTTTGTGGGACAAGATTGCAGATTTTTACGGCACCATTTATTGTACCATATAATGTAGTGGGGCGGGGATTCCTTGTGGGCTGAAATACAACAGCGATTCCTCAATCTTTTGGGGGGTTTTGATTTTAAATCCGTTGTTTCTTGTTCCAGGTGGTTCTGTCATTTGGATGATGATAATTATCTGAACTTGAGAGCTCTGCTAAATCTTCTCTCTGCGTTCCCATCCAACGCTGACGTCTATGTGGGAAGACCTAGTCTAGATCATCCGGTGGAGACCCTAGACCGAGTGAAAGGAGATGGTTCGGTAAGCAGAAATATTTATTATTAATCTATAGTTATATATCCTGAAAGGGTAACTAAACTTTCAAAAAACTTATGACATGTCCTAGTGATATGTCCTAAGTTCTTATCGGCGGGGGTCCGAGCACTGAGATCCCCACCAATCGCTAAAACAAAGCGGCAGAAGCGCTCAGGTGAGCACCGAGCTGCTTAGTTTCTGATCGGTTTTTCTCAAAGCCGAGCAGTTGGTGACTTTCTATTAAGCCCCTACACCAATTGCTCGGCTTTCCAAGAAAAGGCCAATCCGAAACTAAGCGGCTGAACGCTTCTGCCGCTTCGTTTTAGCGATCGGTCGGGGCCTCAGTGCTCGGACCCTCACCAAAAAAATGTATGCAAAATTTTTAGTTACACTTTTTAAAGTGGTTGTCCAGGACTTTCAATCCATGGCCTATCCTTAGGATAGGTCATCAGCGGTGATCTGGGTCCCTCACCAACCAACCATCTCCACAGCAGTTATATTGTATATCATGACCAAACACTGTATGTACGGGTGGCTGTGATAACATTCGTACAGCTCTCTGGAATGTGTCGGCGCTACGTACTCGGCAGGACATGGATAATCTAGAATCTGAGTGGATGGCCGCCTCCAGCCTCCATTGGTTTGTCTAAGCCTGACCACAGGTCTGTACAGTAGATCTATTATGCTGAGACCTTGTTGTCTTGTGTCGATTTTTTTCAGTCGTCTCTGAAGTTTTGGTTCGCTACTGGAGGTGCGGGCTTCTGTTTCAGCCGAGGACTTGCCCTGAAGATGAGTCCCTGGGCGAGGTGAGCATGTCAGTCTCTGGTTCCTGTTCCTCCATTGATGAATGGAATCCTAAGTTTCCCTCTTGCTTTTAGTATGGGGAACTTCATCAGCACGGCGGAGAAGGTTCGTCTACCCGATGACTGCACTATAGGGTACATTATTGAAGGGATGCTGGAAGTCAAAATGCAGCACAGTCACCTGTTTCATTCACACCTGGAGAACCTACAGCGGCTCCAGCAGAACTCTCTGCTTCAGCAGGTAAGAACTTGGGGACTTTACGTCTCTAGATTTATGTTCAATTCGGTTTCATAACTCCTTTTATATATTCTTTCCCCGCTATTATGACATGAACAGGATATATGGGGGGGGGGGGGTCTGCTCCGTCCTGAAGAAAGCTTATGGCGGTGTTAGAGTATATATAGCAATTTTTTTTATTTTTTGCAGCATTTCCGCAGCAAAATCCACACGAGTTGCGTGCAGATTTTGCTTCGGACTTCACCCCTTTTACGTTGACAATCCAGAACAGGTAGAGCATGCACGGTCTAATTTCCGTGCGGAAATAGTTCAGCAACGTGGTTGAAATTTTTTTAAATTTTTTTTAAAAGCTCATCCACTTGTTTGCTACAGTCTTTAGCTGCTGATTTCCGCCCGCAGATCCAGACGGAAAATCTGCAGCAAATCCGCTACGTGTGCGATGGACCGTAACGCGTTGTACGGCGTCTATTCAAATGAATTGGCACCGGCTAGCAGAGCCCCATCATTGTAACCAGAGATTCATTTAAATTGGTGCTACGTAAACCCGCAGAATGCGGAAAGACCGACACTACCTCATAACCACAGGAGGCTGCAGACCCGCACATGATATCTCTTGAGTAAAGCTGCACAAGTGCTTCAGGGCTGCTCAGCGGTATTAGAATAAATATTCTAATATACTTCAATATACTTATTACTATATTCGCAAATATTTTTTAATTAAATACTGGTTACAGGCTGTGGAACAAAACAGCGCCTGTGGTGGTTCACGTGCTCCCACGCTCAGTCAATGCACGCACAACGGCTGTAGGCTATACTTTTGTTCTACGTCCCATGACCATGGTCTAAATAAAGAGGAACGTCTGGGAACTCATGAGTGCAGCAGTATTGAATGTTAATTCTGCATTAACCACTTATTTATCTGCTTTCTTTAAAAGTTTGTCATCTGAAATAATAATAATAAACCTAATTGGTTTCGCCACATCCGTAAAAGTCTGAACTATTACAATGTAATCGTTATTAACACACACGGTAAACCGCATAGGAATTTTTTTTATATAAGTCGCGCTTGTAGAGGAAAGCGGTGCTGTGAAGTTATCACAGCGCCACCTGCTGGTGATGCTAATGGAGAATGTTTCTAAAGCTGAAGAGGAACGAGAAGCAGGGAAATGTGCGTGGATAATGAGGAAATCACGGTGGGTGAAACACATGCAGATGTGCAATATTTATCTTTTTTCTATAGCGTGATGTTCTAAACAAAAAAAAATGAACTAGGGAGCAGGGAATAACCATTTAGGGGTCTGGACAGAGCCATGCGCTCGGTCTCCAAGGCTTCATTGTAAGAGGAGCTGTACGGGAATGTTCTTACACGAAATTTCCTCCTGTTTCAGGTGACTCTAAGCTACGGTGGTCCTAAAAACAGAAGGAATATTGTGCGTATTGACGGGTCCCTGACCCTAGAACAAGATCCCACTCGGTAAGTCCCGTCCCGTTCTATGGCGCAGGCTCGCAGACTTTTTGTTAATGTGTGCAACTAATATTTCACCTTTCCTGCAGATTCAAGTCTTTCCATTGTCTGTTGTATCCTGACACACGCTGGTGCCCTGACAAGTGATCCCCGGCCGGGACTATCCTCTGGACTACAGCAATGCTGACCCCCAGGAAGGCGCAGACGCCTTACATCTCTTTATTCTCTGCACTGCTTATAGTCTCTTATGTCCACGTGGTGCAGCTGCATGTTCTGCCGTTCCCTGCTATTAGCCATGGCATGCACACTGCTGTTTACTTCTGTAAGATCATTGCTTTATCTGAAATATTTCCAGTTATTATAACAGAAGAAAGCTTTACCCCCCCCCCCCCCCACTCCTCTTCTTCTTACCGCTGGGGGAAGCTGCGTGCGTTCGTTTTTAAATGTAGTATTACATGGTGCCTATTCTAATAAATGCGCAACCATGTAATCTAGGGTTTCTTTGGGCTCTTTGCAGCGGCTCTCTGATTTGGCTCATAGAAGCTTTATGATGTACATGGGACAACCCCTGTAACAGCTGGGCAGGAGCGCTCCTATACACCGGGCACTCTACCTGATCATAGAGAAACAGATGTTCTCTAACCAGTGTGGTTTTATACGTAAACGTTGTATGAGGGACACCGCTAAAGGAGAAGTCTAAAACTAGGTGCAGGTCATAACCTGTAATCAGGGGGTCTAAATATGAATGAAGATTTCAGCCTGAAACTTAGTGCAACTTTTTTTTAACTCAAAATAACCACTATTTTTATTTATTTTTTTCCCATATCAAATTTGTCCATTGCCTTTTGAAGGAATATCCCATTATAATGTTTTATGACCTCCCATATAACATCTAGCTGATGGTCCAGCTTCCGAGATGGTCAGGACCGGCAGTATTCGTCCTGTTTGCTCGTGTGTGGCCTGTTCTCAATGAGCAGTCAGCAATTTCTGTAACTCAAGCACCGCCTAATGGAGAGTGACTCCTTCTCTCCACTGCCTGCTGGGACTAAAATCCTCCTATTAGGCCAGACCCCACCAATCAATGGCCTATTGACATGTTGTAAAGCTCTAATGTGGGGAAACTCTTGTGTTTTCTTTTGTGTTTGATTTTATGCACTTGTTGAGCTCTGCCTGTGGTTTTATTCTCTCGGTACTTTGCTTTGAGTGAAGTTTTTATTGTTTTTGGTTTTTTTGCCAACTGCGATTTGTATTGTAACTTATAAATCTTGTCATCTGTACAGAGTTTCTTGTAAATAAAAATGTATATATTTTTTGCCCTTGTGTCCAAAGTTTTTCTTTTCTCGCTGTATTGAGAACGTGAACCATCCACTTTCTATTCACCGACCACAAGAAGGGGTCAACATATTCCACACCGTAGAGCCAACATTTATGTAAGCGCTTCATATACAGCAGCGTTCCCAAACAAGTGGCTCTTACTGACAATTGCCATCAGGGTCAAAACCATATCCCTGCCAGTACATATCTTTATTAGACCCCCCCCCCTCCTCAATACCCAGTTGGGCTCCACATCCTCACTGGTGTTCTGTGTGATATTCTCACTGGTACGCTCCGATGTCAGTAGCTGCTATACAGTGTTTGACATAGTCTTACCTGGTCTTCCACCTATAGCCCTTCTGTTACTAGGACTCCTGGGCAGTAGGTTCATTGGTCAGGTATTTCAGCTCGGTCCCACTTGCGCATGTCTGGAAGAAGCCAAAAAGTGGGCGAAACCCAGCGTTGGCTTAAGGATTGGTGTGCCACATGTTTTTATGTTACATTTTATTCCATATACTCTCAAAAATAAAATCCATCTCCTTTCTCTGTGTGTCAGAGGTATCCGCACCGTGTCCCCTTTGGAAACCCGATACAGGAATAACGGTGCGAGACTATCCTGGGTCTCGGATTCTGTTCTACATCTAGTGGGAAAGTGCTGCATGGAGGCACATAGGAAAGAACAGGACCCCGACAGAGTCTCATCTGGGTATCATTTCTTCCCTGTTGTGAAAGGGTGGGGAGTCACGTTTGCTGGAAGAGACTGATGTCCTAGTGTTGCAGCCTCAGTCTTTTTTTATTTTTTACTTTATTGAACATAAGGATTGACTTGTATTTGCCCTGAGTGGCTTCACTAGGTTTGCAGGGTAACTAAACTTTCCAAAAACTTGTGACTTGTCAGAAGTTTTGATCGTGGGTGTGGTGTTCTAGTAACCTATCATGAAAAGTATGTTACTACGTGGTCAGTTCATAACCCCTTCTGACAGAAGATATATCTGATTTCCCGAAGATATGCAGATCTTTGGCCATCAAAGGACGTCCACTATCAGGCAAATGTGTAATTGTCCCTTTCCTCGCCAAGGTTCGAGATGTGTTGATTAAGAATTTGTCACCAGGGCCTGTATCTCGCATCAGATAACATTCTCCCCCAGGATTAGAAGTAATTGCCCACACATCCTGACCAAACATCTAAAGCTATGCAAATGGATGCCTGTAGTGTGTCTGCCATGTGGACCAGGAGAAACATGTAACAATGGCCTACACTTAGAAAAAGTATGATACATCAAGGCAAACCCCATCATAATTGATATTTGGAGAGACCCACATAACTAGTTATGATCAGGGGAAATAGTCCTCATATGTCAAATTCACATCCATACACCCAGAGGAACTACCTGGAATTGGCTAAAAACATGGGCCTATTATAGTGGTGTATGATATGCCCTGGTTGGTAAATGTCTGCACAGGTGAATGCAGGTAATATTATATTTCTAGGGGATTCCTGCAAGGACACATCATTTTTATGTTTCTCTATAGAAATACAACTGTGTAATGGGAGGAGTACGCTTCATTATCATATGAACAGCCTCCTCTCAGTGACATCACCAGCCTCTCAGTGACATCACCAGCCAGTGGACTGGGGGGAAAAAATGGGTTTAAAATGCCAGGAGAAGAGGGTCAGTGTCAGTCGTTGGGGATCTATATCTCGGTTGGAGTGACTGCCCACATTTTCAGCTGTCCCCACAGCCAGGATATCACTGCTGTACGTCCGTACAACAGTTTTGTTCTGTTTCTTTTATCCGTTTTATTTTTATAAACTGAATGCATTGTAACTGTATGTATATTTTTCATCTTTTAATCTGACAACTATTTTTTGTATTGCACTGCACGATTGTGTATTAAATTTGAAATATTAAGTCTCTTCCTTGTAGTCTTACAGAACTTAATCTTCCGAAGGTGAAGAACGTTACCTGTATTTTATGTTTCATTTAGTTAACCTGTGTTATTGTAAGGCTGGGTTCACACGCCCTATTTACGGACGTAATTAGAGCGGTTTAACCTCGAATTACGTCCGAAAATACGGCTCCAAAGCGGCAGCAAACATCTGACCAGTCATTTGAATGGGTTTTACGATGTACTGTGCCGACGGTAATTTTTTTTTACGCGCCGCTGTCAGAAGACGGCACGTAAAAAAGACGCCCGCGTGAAAGAAGTGCATGTCACTTCTTGGGACGTAATTGGAGCCGTTTTCCATTGACTCCATAGAAAAACAGCTCCAATTACGTCCGTAATGGATGCTGCGAAAAACGCCTGCACTTGCCATTATGTCTGAAATTCCGGAGCTGTTTTCTCCTGAAAACAGCTCCGTAATTTCAGGCGTATCGGACTTGTACGTGTGAACATACCCTAACTGGTGTTAAGGGACATAGAGATGTAGGCCCCTTTTGCCTAGATAAGTATAGGCGGTGGTAGCATACTGTGGTATAAATTATTGGGGTGTTGGGAAACTATGTGAGTAATTTAGCATAATCCTGTCATCTAGAGTAGGTGGGCTTGGATTTATGTGGTAAATTAATAAGCTCAGTAGTGTAATTCACCCCTGTGACGAGATTGGCGATCGTCACATTGGGGGTCAAAGTATTTAGACCCGAAGCGCTCGGGTGATCGCTGTGCTGCTCCGTCTCTGATCAGCTTTTCTCGGAAAGACTTTCTATTGAGCCCGTACACCACTTCTATGACCTGTCAAGAGTTTTTGGAAAGTTTTTAGTTACCCTCTAATTTGCTGCTAGCTAACATTGTTCTACTTATATGAGTGCAAATGCCTCTGGAAGGGGGGGTGGGCAGACCCCGTGGGCAGACCCCTATATTTAATTTTTTTAAATTTCTTATTACAAACAATCCCTTTTTAAGACTCTGGGATTCCAGGCTAATGGTAATTGCAGTGCCTCTGGTCTTTAAATAGACTGTCATCTGCATGACCGCCCCCCCCCCCCCCCCTGCTACAATAATCTGTAAAAGACGCTGATTCAGAATCTGTATGATTTATCTGTCTACTCACTTGTATTCCCCTGCTGCAAACCCACAAACGGGCCGTGCGCTGCATGCGGATGACGAGTCCAAGGAGTCCTCCATTATATCGTCCTTTTTATACATCCGCGTCCCAGTGTGCGGCCTTACAGCGGGGGAATGCAAGTGAGTAGAAAGATAAAAATTGCAGATTCTGAATCGGCATCTAAAGTTATTTGCAGATTACTGTTTTAGGGAGGTGACGGTATCAATAAACTGCGGCAACACAACTTTGCATCGCTGCACCCCTTGCCCCAATCTGATTGTCTAGGTAGTTTTGGACGACTTTTATATATATTGTATCTACTTCCCTACAGTCTGGCCTCCTGTCTGCTTCTGATCAGATGCCATATTGAATTTTAGATTTCACGCTGCTCCCTCTGTGCGATGCTACAATCCCATGATGCCTCAGTACAGCATCACATGAGCAGCTAGAGCCAGTAACCACGCTGCCTGCTGGGGAGGACAGTGTGATTATCCTCCCTTCAATATTCTCCTAAACCAGCTAAGAGAGCACTACCTACAATAAGAGGTCAATTAGACAATAGTGTATACAAAGGGGTAAAAATGAGTCATACAATGCAAAAGGGAGGGCAGGGCGTCTGCCTGTGCAAGGAGCTAGTATATGGGCAATTGGTGCCAAAAAATTGAAACCATATGAGATGCATACATCCACGATTTGAAATATAATCTCTGCAGATCAGATGATAATAATAGCTATTACAATGGATAGAGCGAGTGTGTGTGTATATATACATATATATATATCTCTCTATCCTAATATTGCTTATCTGATCTCTCATCTAATCGCTCTGATCTAATCGCTTTGATCTCTCTCAGCTAATCGCTCCGATCTCTCTCATCTAATCGCTCCGATCTCTCTCATTTAATCGCTCCGATCTCTCTCATTTAATCGCTCCGATCTCTCTAATCTAATCGCTCCGATCTCTCTCATCTAATCGCTCTGATCTCTCTCATCTAATCGCTCCGATCTCTCTCAGCTAATCGCTCCGATCTCTCTCATCTAATCGCTCCGATCTCTCTCAGCTAATCGCTCTCCCATGACTGTTTCTAATGGTGAATTATATAATGATAAAAAAACAAAATAGATCATACATCTACAGCGAACGACAATAGAAAAAAATGTGAATAAAAGCATACCCATTATTGAGCCCCTTCACAGGGATGACGCTAAACCCGGCCCACGTTTCTGCGATGCCTGTGTTCCGGGGGTGGCGTTATCTGTGTGTGGCCTGCCCTAACATCAAAAGAGCAATCAACTTCTCCGATGCAGCATGTACAAAAACATTCGTCATTACTCACCATATTACGTGTTCCACGAAAGCAGTATTTTGCCACATGCCCTTGTCCAAAACTTTATGTTGATTTAACCCCCAGAGAATTGAAAGTGGGGGTAAGGGAACACGAGTGGGATCCATGGAGGAGCTACCACACAAACTGGCGCAATGCGAATCCAAATGGATCTAAACTCTTAAAACAATGCACCCATCTGGATTAAATGAGACCTTGAGTTTTGCCCCGTTTCTATGAACATTGACTCCTAGCGGGTCTGTTTTTAACGTTTCTTTGTTTTTAATATGGTCATTTATGAATAGATATCTAATTGCCTCTTACTTTATGAATATCACTTTGTATAGAATTTCTTTCCTCATTGTAAGGCCAGATTCACACGAACGAATGCAAACTCGGACATGAAAACGGTAGAAGATAGGACATGTTATATTTTTCATCGGACCCATCACAAGTTACATTGAAACAACGGCCGTGTGATCGGCCCCATTGAAATACACGCGTCCCTGTGACGACCGTCACAAGGATGTATACTACGGTCGTCTGAACCGGCCTAAGAACGGGTGATATGAAGACTTTGGTTCAGTTAAGAATGAATTTGAAAAGATCGCCGGTATCATTGAAAAAGATTGGAAGACTTGACTAATACCATAAGTGGGACTTTATGAGCAAGTTTTATATATATATATCTGATGAGTATATTGTCTTTATTATATCCTAGTTTTGTTTTTCCACTGCGCTGTTTTCGTAGTACTGCATCTATTTAGTTAACTCGCATATCTTCGACTATTACTTCCACATGTCCCCATCTATGAAGAGCGGGGATTCTCCCCCACCCTCATTTATACTTTTACGTACCCTTCACTTTTGGCACCTTTGTTATTTGCATTATAGTTCACTGAATTAATTGCTTTCTGCCACATAATGTGTTTGCTTTGTAGGTTTGGTGCCATTAAGTTTCCCTGCCACCTCCCTTTATACAACTTGTTTCATCCACGTGGTCTTTAAAGGAAGGGTGTCGCGAAAAAATATTTTTTTCGATAAATTTGCTTTTAGTGTTTTATTAAAAAAAAGTTTATTTGTGTGTTTGTGTTTAACTTTTTTTTTTAAAACTTTTTCTTCTCTATGGGGCCTGCCATTTTTTTTTTCATCTCTGTATGTGTCGATTAACGACACATACAGAGATGGAATACGACACATACATCCCCATAGAGAATGCGAACGGGAGCCGTTCCATTCACTATGCTGTACGCCGTCTGTGTGGGAACGGCGCATGCGCCGCTCCCACACAGTCCAAATGGAAGGTCTTCGGCCGAGCGACATCCGGTGCCATTTTCTTATGCACCGGAAGCCGCAGCCGGACAGTAAGATGACGACTACCGGTTGCGGCTTCCGGGAATGTGTTCAGAGCAAGCAGAGGGAGCAGACGGACCGGAGGGAGAGGCGGCGGCAGGAGCAGGTAAGTTATGTTTATGTATGTTTTGTGTTATAACCACTGTATGTAAGCCTACTACACTGTGTATTCAGTCAAAAAATGGTGACACACAGTGTAGGAGGCTTGAACATTCAATCCCCTCTTTTCTCCTGGCACTAGCCAGGATAAGGGAGGGGGGATTGTGTGAGGACACTAGAGCGTGTGTGTTTACACCAAATTTGCACCATAAAGCAATGAGGTTGCTTTACCACATGCCAATGCTGCAATTTTGGGAATTGCCCCCTCTAGTGACCAGCACAGGGAAATGTTATAAATTAGAATCAAATTTATAATATTTCCTGACTTGTGAAAAAATGAAAAAAAATTATAACAATGTCTAATCATGTATACACTAACTGTTTAACTTAAAAAAAAAAAAAAATTTTTTTTATAGCGACACATTCCCTTTAAACACACACACACACACACACACACACACACACACACACACACACACACCGTTTTTTCTATTTGGTCTCGTATTTTTGTCACATGTCACACTCCAGAGTAGCTATTATTATTATTATTATCATCTGATATTGCAGGGATTATATTTCAATTCGTGGATGTATGCATCTTATACTGTTATAATTTTTTGGAGCAATTGCCCATATACTAGCTTTTGTATAGGCTCCTTGCACAGGCAGACGCCCTCCTTTTTTGCATTGTATGACTCATTTTTAACCCTTTGTATACACTATTGTCTAATAAAGTGTCTATTTTTTTTTCTACGTTTGCGTGTTAATTTACCTATTTTTGTAGGTAGTATTTAATTGTATTAGGTCAATGTACCAAGTAATACTCGGTTACCCCCGATACTTTGTAGTCCTGACTTCAGGACAATTATTATTTTTCCTTTACTCTTCCCTTTTGTTTTAGGCCTCATGCACATTTCCGTTGGCTGTCGTACGGCCGCTAATGACAGATTCCGTGAAACACGGGACTCCACACGGACCTGTCCTATTTTGTTTGTAACGGCCACACGGTTCCGAAGTGTGAATGGCCCCATAGAAATGAATGTGTCAGTGTGCTATCCGTTAAAACTGAAGAAAATAACTGGAGTGGGCATGAGGCATCTTCCTGTATGTACAATTATGCTGGAAGCTAAGAGGTAAGTATAGAGCCAGGGAGGCTGAACTGTAATCTTCGTATTATTGTATGACCGGTGCCGGGCAAATCATCAGCAGTAACTAATAAGTGTTTGTGCTCCCCCTGTGGAGAACTTGTGTGGAACAGTCAATACAATTACTTTATACGGGAAGTTCTGGTGCCTGTTTGAGTGGCAGTCTTATGCCCATTGACTCAAGTAGAGAAAGTGTCACTAAAGCCTGATTCAACCGCCCCAGTGTTATATTATAACAGTAAGAGACTGACACAAGGAACACGTGGGACACTTTAGTTTTGGTTAGAGTTTCCCTTTAAATTATGCCACCCAAGCCTAACTTGTTCTCCATCGGATGTTCCCTGAGGTGAGAATCCACGTGGGCATTGTGCTTATGGTATAAGTAAGGGAAGAGTTAAGGGATGGTTCTCTGCAGGTGTTAATGAATTTAGCTGGTGCCAGGACTGCTGGTATTTGTTCTAGCCTGTTCTGTTTACCCCAGAGGGAAGAGAAACTTCTAGCAGCTTCTGAAAAATTTGTGAAGAGTCGTAAACAGGAGACACTGCACCCTCATCACCATCTTGCATTGCTGGCGTGATGGAGATCAGTTTTAAAGGACAACGAGCTCTAGTGACAGGGGCAGGGAAGGGTAAGTAGGCTAACTGAACTCATTGACCGTGTGGTAGTGGCACTAAGTAACCTTTTTATTCATGGTTTAGTTTTGCTGACTCTTCAACCATAGGGACCAAAGATTGTCCCTAAAGAAAGTTTTACCAACAAAGACTATAGAAAATATCTAAAAATATGATTTCCCGACCTGACATCTTAATAGACGATCAAGCTGGAAAACTTTGGCCGTGCATGGTGCATTGATGAATAGTCGATCTGTATAGCTAAGGTTTCTTATTGCAGGGATAGGTCGGGGAACGGTAAAGGCTCTGTGGGCATCGGGAGCTAAAGTAGTCGCACTAAGCCGGACTTCAGAAGACCTGGAGAGTCTGGTCCAGGAGGTAATTTGACCCATATACTGTCTCTAGTAGGTATCGTTCTGACAATAAATATGCTCTGCATGTCTCTAAAAAATTTGTAATACTCTGCATGTTTCATAAGGTTTGCTGATTTTGCTCTGTTCACGCTTTATGACCCTCAACAAAGCTTGTTTTTTATGTATAGCTCAAAAATCCTCTTCTCACTAATAATAATAATGCAGATAATAGGTATAAAACTAGAACGGAAGTCATCGGATTGCTTCCTCTCTTCTTTTTATTTGGGCCCCATTATCTGCCGTACCCTATTTGGGATTTAGTTTTATCTGTGTCATTTTACATTCACTGACAGCAAGAAGGGATTAATGTATACTCCACATAGAAGAATCAATACTGTATAAAGCGCTTCATCTACAGCACAGGCATATCACTGCTAGAGCCATTTCTCTCATATAAAATACTTATAGAAAAAGTGCACATACCACAAGCATATATATATATATAAACTCTTTATTGACACACAAGAATAAAATGGCATAAATGTACCTTTAATATAAAGACTCAAAGCACAGTATTAACATACCCAATAGCAGACCCTCTAAATCTACATATTTTGGAGGTACAGCATTAGCTCCTCAAGAGGTACCAACTTCACCAGGCTTTTTGGTCCTTTTTTTTGAGATTGAGGCAATTGAAATACCAACCACTGACGAGGAATTGCCTCTTTCGAGGGAGGGAAGAATTTATGAGTAAATGACCAGGTTCTGTCCATCATTGATGGTTCTTCAGTCATTCAACCGCTGCTTTAAATGAGGAATTATTCTTTAGTGTCCTGGTGTGGAGACCGTGTGTGTGGACTTGGTGGACTGGCCCGCAACAGAGGCTGCCCTAAGCTCCATTGGACCTGTGGACCTTTTGGTGAACAATGCAGCGATTGTCGAAGAACAGTCCTTTCTTGATATTAAACAGGATTCGTTTGACAGGTAAGTCTCCTACACAAGACGATCATCATCTCTATGAGGGTCGTGATCGTTCTGGATGCAGTTATTATTCAAGCGAGCGATCTCTAAATATTTCTAATGTACAATATAGTGTCCAATTGTGCACAGTATGATCTATTTAGCGGAAGCATGTGCCCTATACAATCTCCATCCATACAAATCATGGGGGAATCGAAGATATTATTAGTAAACTAACGTTTTGTAAATGTCTCTGCTCAGACTTGACTAGGGCTTTTATGAGTTTTCTACCTACTTTCTAGCTACCAGATAGCAGTACAGATGGGGCTCATGCTTGAATGGGCCCTTGGCTTGAAAACGTATGGAAGAATTGGGCTTGACATGACCGACATATTTACTAACCTATTACGTCATTTTATCGGACATTTACTGCCCAGATATTGTTCAGTTTTGCATATCCATATACCGTATGTTCCCATCATATTTGATAAGTGGGCACCTCAAGCTGCATTCTGTAGACCAAGTCTAGTAGGTCTTACGGTCCAGGTGTGTAGATAGAATTGGGCTACTCATCTTCATACACACAGTAAATACCACCCACCTTGCCACTCATGGCCAGTATGAACACAAGGTCATCAATACTAACGGCATAATGCCATGTTTCAAAGGCAAGTGGTGCTGACTATGTGGGTTAGGTGACTACACAAACTTTGCCTACTACTAAAATTGATGACTTCCTTATAATAAGATGTTGGTCTCACCCTCATTATTAGCTCCATGTGGTGCCAATAAAGAACTGTGGCAGAGAGTGGGTGCCCTCTTTAAAACCGGCACAATAATGATTCTGATTAATAGAACGAGTAGTGAGCAGCCATGTTCTACTGGCACTAGTACCAAAAGTGAAGATCTGGAGTTGTCGCCCAATGGGGACACTATCTCCTGCAAAGCAACAACCAATTCATACTTGTGCCAAAATATTTATTAAGGAGTCGGAAGGTATCGGTATTGAAAAATCACTTTACTGGAGTTTCCCTTTAAGAAGTGCTATGTCTATACTAAGTATAGATTTGTGGTTTCCTAGTCATGCATGGTTCTGTCTCAATATTATATTGTCTTATCTTGTTAGGTGTTTTGCCATTAATACAAGAGCAGTAATCCCTGTATCACAGGTAAAACACTCATAATACAGGCCATAAAACCGATTATTACTTTGGATGACAATAAACAAGTAATTTCTAATTATCATATTCTTAACCCCTCAGATTGTGGCCCGTCAGATGATTGAGCGTGGGGTGCCCGGCTCTATCGTCAACGTCTCCAGCCAATTATCTCAAGCAGCAATGAAGAATCTTGGTGTCTACGGTAAGCACTGAGTTATTGGTATAATATATTCACATGGATCCTTCATAAGAAAATGTGACTCGGCTCATGAGAAATGTGGGCCAGTAGGAAATTATTTTAACTCTTCAAGCAAATTCAATTATGGATGTGTTCTTACCTTGCTGGGGAAATTACAACTCTCAGCATGCCATAACATGTATGTGGCTGTGGCAACCTGGGGGTTGTAGTTTCACAATGGCCTTAGAGCCGCGGGTTAAAGGCCAAAGCTCTAAAGCAAATTGGTTTTGACCCTGGCATCAAGTTCTAATAATGCTACGACTCCCCTGGTGCCGTTGGCATCGGCAGCTGCCAACAGCTGGAAGCCACATGCAGGGAGCCCGAGAGCCACATGTGGCTCCGAAGCCACTGGTTGGGGGAACACTGCTCTAAAACGTCGATTTGTAGTAAAACTGAGTGACGTTTAATATGGCCACGAGTATGGCTTGCAAAATATTAATGTCAAATCTGCCTAGCACTAATACATCCTTCTACCCATATTTCATAACTAGACATATTGATTTGCCGGTTATGGAATCACCAGTTGAGCAATTCCCAGGGTGGAGGTTTGTGGAATTGCTAGGTGAGCGATTCCCCAAAGGCTGCTAGAGACTGTTAGGAATGAGCGTGCAAATAAATCCGCAACCTCAAATCCGTCACAACTCTGATCAACAGAGTCTAAGGCTACTCTATGGTCTTCACCAGAGCCCACCACAAGGCAGGTTGGACCTTTGCAGCATAGAACCCAGGTTGCTTTAACAGAGTTCAGTGTTGGATAAGAGGTGCAATGCAGGCAAAACCAGAACGGATAACGAGGCAGCCAGAGGGTAAACAGAAAGTCCAATTCACAAAGCTATTGGATATCCAGGATAGCAGAGGTCAAAACCAGGCGGGAGCAGAAAGTCCAAATCAGTAAGCAAGGGGTAATCCAGAGAAAAGCCGAGGTCTAGTTCCAAAAAGTGCAAATAGTCAAAGGTACAGGGTATAGTTGGAAGCTTGATCAAACACATGCAAACAAGGAAAATCACAAGCAAAGAAAACAGAACCAATCCAGAATTAAATACTCCACCCTTCAATCTGATAGGAAGAAAGACAGAGAAGTGGGATAGGATCAACACAACCACTGCAGGAGCGTAACTGCAAGAGCTAAATAGTTGGCCACCCAGCAATCCTAAAAACAAAATTACAGGAATTTTTTTTTCCTACAAAAAATTTAATTTTACTGTCATCAAGGTAAATATACTTTTATCAGATGTTTAGCTTTAGTTGGCTACAGGTCTTTTTACACGGACCGATGTTGTACAAACACTAGTTCGTCGGCTGAGCCGATCTTTTATGCTGCTATAAAAGCATCGTTTGTCGGCAGCACATCTCCCTCTGTAAACGGAGTTGTGCTGCTGACAATATTTAAACTATAGGCAGACAAACGATCGTATTAACGATCAATCGTCCCGATACAGCCACGATCATTGCTCCATGTAAATAGAGCAAACGAGTGTTGATCGACTGATCGGTGCAAGTTACCGGGTTTGTGATCTACCCCTAGAAAACCACCTGAATGACGATGCCTTCATCACCGTGCCAGTCACAGCAGCCATATCATTATCTGGCAGAAGCAAAGTAAAAACAGTAGTGTAATAAACTCATGGATACTAGAAAATAAATTACAATTCCAGTGATTACATCACTTTATAGATGACACTCTTGTAGGATGCCAACATAAGATCATCAATACATCTCAATTCGTACACTGCGTAATATAGTTTTTGGACTAGAATGATTTGGCATCTCCATGGGGTTACATATGGTGCTACAAATCTGTTTCCAGATAGACAACTGTAGGTTAGGGAGATATTTTTGGCGCACCCACGGGACATGCCATAAACGTTTCAGATGTAAAGGTCGGCTGTTTCCAGAACTCCCATAGACTCAAATGGAGAAAGCCGTAGATGTGTGGCAATCTCTCCATTCAATCTCCGCTTGATTGCGGCAGCACCAGACAGATTGGGGGGCCCAGAGATGGGATCCCCACTTATCAAACACTCATGCCATGTACCGTGGGTGGTGGGAAAAACTTTTAATAAAGCCAAAGTAGTAGTTGAAATTCTAATTATTGATAACATTGTCTTTCTGGTTTTCAGGTACCTGTAAAGCAGCTCTGGACATGCTAACTAAAGTTATGGCACTTGAACTGGGACCCCAAAAGGTGACATTGTAGATTGTAGTTGCTGTTTGAATATTTAAACAGATTATGTAATTTATATTTGTTTTCCCAGAATAGATATGTATCACCTACCCACAGGATCGGTGATAAGTGCCTGATCACTGGAGGCCCCACTAGAAAGGTGGTCGGGAGCCCCCTGTTCCTCACTGCAAGACAGTAGTGAGAATAACTTTGAATGGAACGGCGGTCGAGCATGCCTTCTACCGCTTCATTCAATGTCTATAGAAATTACGGAAACAGCTGAGTAGAGCGCTTCGATTTCCATCAAACCCATAGACATTGAATAGAGCGTCAGGGCGCATGCTCATCATCCGCTCCATTCAAGCTCCTCCTCACTGCAAGGGGTGTAGTGAGTAGGAACGGGGGTGCCAGACACCGTTCTAGTAATTAGATGGGGGTCCGAGCAGTGGGGCCCCAAGAATTCAGACACTTATCACCTATCCTACGGATAGGTGATATATTTCTATACTGGGAAGACCCCTTCAACGATTCATTGGGGAGAATTTACTTAGACTGGTGTATCATATGCCGCTGGAGTAAAGGGGCGCTAACTTCTTAACAAGTTTTGTACATCTTAGGCTGTCCATGCACTACAAACTGAAATCTACGCCATATTCTGCGGGTGGCCCCGCTGTCTTCTGCTTAGGCTCATCCAATTTTTAGAAAAGTGGCGAGAGCGGTATAGAATGGAACAAAACTCACATTTTGTTAAGCAAAACAGGCTTGTGCCAAAATTAGACTTTTTTTTCCAGAAGAAAACTGGCGCAAATCACATGATAAATCTCCCCCATTAAACCTATGGACGTATTTTACCTGGACATCTTGAAAGCTCTCTTTTGCATGGTACAGGTATTTTTTGTTCTTGCTTTAAATGGTAGGTACACCGTTGCAATTGTTTTTTTTATAGTTCCAATGTATTTGAAATGTAGAGGTAAAAAACACTTACCGTTTTCTGTCTACAGCTCCTATGGAGACTTATGTGTCTCCACGGTAACAACTACAAACAAACCGTGTGTAGTAGTCTGATCCTGCAGTCATATTCCCGTCCATCTGTCTTCTACTCGTTGCTAATCTACCAAATGTATGTCAGGCTTTATTCACACGACCGTTTTTCTCTTCATTGTGCTGTCCATTCTAAAAATGTACAGCATACTGACCCATACAAGTCAATCGAGCTAGTTACACATCCGTTTTTTTTTTTTAATAGATCTGAGTGTCCGGTCCAAGAAACTCAGTGCATGTGCTATTCAGCTCAGTTTCTTGGATTGGACTAGGCCATTCATGTCTATGGCAGCTGGTCGCTTTGTTCTGTGCGGTTTGTCTCATGCACTGTGTAATATTACCTGTGCCCTGGTTGTGGTTCAGCGTGTTGTCCTGGTGGCTAATCCTGCTGAGATGTTCCAGCTGTGGGTTTGCTTCAGAGTCGTGGGGTGTCCTGCTTGTCTGGGTGCCCGGCCTCTGCCTGAGCGATGGTGGAGTGAAGATTGGTTGTGCTGGAGCGGTGTGTGAGGTAGTGTCGAGCACAGGCATGGAGGACGAGTGCCGATACCGAAGGCCGTTAGGGACGCTGATCTGGAGAGGTCTTGCTCAACTGGTGAGGGCTGGTGCCATGGAGCGAGTGGAGTGCGTTTCGCATGCTACGCTGCTTCTGTATCTGCCAATCACTTCTATGAGAGTTATGGAAACAGCGTCGCTCAGCAAGCTACGCTCTTTTCGTAACCCGACCAACTAATCAGGAAGTGGCCGGGAGGCAGTGGGAGCTGAGAAAGTTAGAACGGGTTTTAGGAGGCCCCGTCCTACAGTTACGTGGGAGTCCCAGAGGTGGGATGCGTATCTAACATTTATGGCATATCCTGTGGATATGCCATAAATGTCCTAGATTGGAAAACCCCTTTAAACCTTTCGTTACGTCTATTATCATGGGTAATGTACGCTTACTGGGTAACAAGGTTGACAAATTACGGGCCTTAGTTGGGAGTCAAGAGGGAATTCAGGGAGTCTAATCTCTTATTTTCTTTACTGAGACCTGCACTAATGTGTCAGTACCTGGGTTTCATCTACTGAGAACTGATAGAAACGTGCGGTCGAGTGGGAAAAAGAAAGGAGTATTGTACATTAACACAAAATATTGTCATGAAGGGCATGCGACTGTTCGGGTGCCTCACTGTTGTCGAAGTATTGAGATTTTAGCGGTCACCCTTCGTCCTTATGATCCACTACGTGAATTCTCTGCGGTTGTTGTGGTTATAGTGTACATTCCGCTGTTGGCAGACAATGTAGACGCCTTTAAGGTACTGGCTAATTTTCTGGCGGTCCTACACGGACTACCCCTCCAATATTGTCTTGGACCGGGGAGTACAGTTCACGTCCAAATTCTGGAGAGCCATGTGTAATCTCCTGGATGTGAAGTTGGATTTCTCTTCTGCCTATCACCCACAGTATAATGGTCAAGTGGAAAGGACCAATTAAATATTAGAAAATTATCTTCGGCATTTTGTTTCTGCCCAACATGACAATTGGGCACAGCTTCTGCCTTGGGCATCTGTGCGATCATGTAGCCTTCCTTGGATATTTTCAGAGGGTTAGGACTAAAATGTGACAAAAATGGTATAACGAGAAAAACTAATGTTATCCAGACGAGAAAAACGGGCACACGGATGCAAATCTGATGCAACACAGACATGCTAAATGGTCCGTGCGTCAGTTTTTTCCAGATGCAAAATCGGACACAGTCATGTGAAAAACCATAGTGAAAAGTAAGAGATAGATGAAAGTGAGAATGGCTGTCAGTCTACGCACATGGTTTGTGACCCGCATGGTAACAAAACGATAGTAGATTATTTATTTTTTACTTAAAGTGGTTGTCCATGTTGGGGGGCTGTTTTTTATACAGGATCATTATATGATCGGTGTGGTCCGATACGTGGATCCCGCACCGATCAGCTTTTCTGGCTGCCTCCAGAAGCTATTCAGGGGTCGGTGCCAGAATCAGAAGGCTCCGACCACAGTATAGCGGACATACACTTTATACTCTATACAAGAACTCGGGGCGCCATTATGTAGGCCGTTTGCACGGTAGTGTTTATTAAAAACCAACCGTAATGAGCAGCTTTAATGCAGGATCACCCATTAAGAGGCCCTTTTGCCACAGTTTACCGTATGCGTATCAGTTACCTGGTGGTTTAGTTGCCCCAAATAAGTGGAAGACCTTCTGCCACGTGGACTTATTTAGAAAGTAATGACATAATAGATGGCATTTGACTGTTACTGTTATTCACATCATGTTAGTCTGTCATCCCGTCAACTTTTCATATTTTTCAGATCCGTGTCAACTGTGTTAACCCCACAATCGTAATGACTAAAATGGGACAGTCTATTATGAATAACCCTGAGAAGATTGCAGGATTATTAAGTCGTATTCCTTTAGGGTGTGTTGCCGGTGTGTATGCCCGCTTTCAGCTATGACTTTGCTCTTCGGAAATTCATTTTAGATAATTCAAGGCATTACCCACCGCTTCCCTAGACTAAAGCAGCCTATTGCAATGTGCCATTCATCATTCATAGCCGTGTCTGACATCACACCAAAATTAAAATAGAAAACTCCTACTCCTAGTAACGAGTTAACCTCCCACAGAATACCTTAAAGTAACTAAACGTTCAAAAAACTTTTGACATGTCAGAAGTTTTGATCGGTGGGGGTCCGAGCACTGAGACCCCCACCGATCGGTAAAACAAAGCAGCAGAAGCGCTCAGGTATTTCTGATCGGCTTATTTCGGAAAGACTTTCTATTTCCGAGGAAAGCCGATCAGAAACCAAGCGACTGAGCTCTCCTGCCGCTTTGTTTTAGCATTAAGTGGGTGCCTCAGTGCTTGGACCTCCACCGATCAAAACTTCCGACATGTCAGAAGTTTGTTGAAAGTTTAGTTCCACTTTAATATCCTGGGGTCCTATCTCCAGGCTTCTGTCTATATGCTCAGGAAGGAGCATGACATCATAGGTTCCTGCATCCGTCATGATCCACAATGGAATTCGTATAGAGATTCTCATGGGATGTTATGAAGAAATATAATGTCGTGTTAAGCCATGCCATGCCCCCTTGGTGGATGTGTCACAAACCTGTTCTTTTTGGGGCATTTAACGTAAAAATTTGTCTAAAATGATGTGTACCAAAAAGAAGGTGTAACTTAGGCCAGAATTCTGGCGCAAAACCAATATAAAATCTGCCACGTGGGGTCGTCTTGTTTACTGGGAACATCTAGACAGAGGCTCGTAGACCGTATGAGAGTGAGATAGCGTTGTGGTCTGAGACCTCCAACAGTTCCCAAAACAAAGGGACTATGACACTGGTTGGAGATTCCCCTAACTCAACCCTCTTTGAGGCTGTATGGTAGAACCCAAGTAATGGACGATTGCAAAAAACAATGAAGGGGTTTGCATGCATTGATGAGTGATGAGCCCCAGTCCTTTCTTCTGGATTTCAGCTTCTCATATGTATTAATAGTAGGGCTGGGCGATCATGACCTAAATCAAAATCACAATTAATTGAACATGTAATCTCGATTACAATTAATGAACGAGTATTTAAGCCACATGCCTTTTTGCATACCACGCCCCCTATTTGCATGCTACGCCATTGAATTAATATTTATCCCCTGAACCTGCTGTAAACTACTGTATATAATATACTCCCTGACACTAATGCCTATAGCTGCCACCACAGTATAATGCCCCCATAGCTGCCTCTACACAGTATAATGCTCCCATAGATGCCCCCACTGTATAATGCCCCCATCACAGCATAATGTCATAGCTGCCTATGCACAGTATAATGCCCCTATAACTTTCCTCCATACAGTATAATGCCCCCACTCAGTATAATGGCTCCCATAGCTGCCCTCCACACAGTATAATGGCCCCCATAGTTGCGACCACACAGTACAATGCCCCACAGCTGCCCCCAAACAGTATAATGCCCTCACACAGGCCCAATAAAATACATACTCACCTAAACCCGTTCCAACGACGAGTGGAGGAGATCCCTCTGGTCTGTGTGGCTCGGCGCAAACAGGTGTGATGACATCACTGCCTCGCACCTGTCTGAGCCGAGCCGTGAGCATCCAGCAATACATAGTGAATGGTAGAGCAGGGACCTTACAGCTCCCTTTTCTACCATTGGACTCAACAGTATCTGCGTCCTGAGGATGCAGACAAAGTTGAAATTTGGGAAAAAAAACCCGAAGAAATGAAAAAGCGCAAGATCTGCTAATTGCGCTGAATTTAGGTTATTTTTCGACTAATTGCCCAGCCCTAATTAATTGGATCTCCGCTTTAAGTATGCAGTTTTTTCATTGACAACCTGGGGCTTTGTACTAAACTACTATAATTCTTGTTGATGCTTTTTCTCCCTGCTTCCCAGTGCTCCCTACCTTTGAACCCTTGCATTACTTGCCTATACCTCTTTTTTTTTTATTTCAGAGATTGATGATGTGGTCAATAGCATTCTCTTCCTGCTCAGCGATAAGAGCGCCATGACCACCGGATCCTGCCTTAATGTGGAAGGAGGGTTCCTAACCGCCTGAACGCCAGACAGCAAAGACGACATGTGATTGGAGCATTGACATGTGTCTTTCTTTATCCCTGTGAAAGGGGTTGTCGGAGTAGATAGAAGGTGGTTTCTGGTATTGTAGTTTACCCGTTTTCAAGTGAATGGGGTTGAGCTGAATACCAGATACAGGCCATGGACAGGAGTGGCACTGTTTCTGGGGGACGGAAGACCCTTTTTTGTAATCTCAGACAATCCCTATAAAGTTTCCATGAAGATATAATGGTTTATATGACCCATCTCTGTGACCCAACTGTTTAGTGAATAGGTATCGTGTAAAATCACTGCTCCAATTTTACGTAAAAAAGACGATGAATGTACTTATTGCATGGCTGGCATGTTTCCTCTAGGTGTACAATTTGAATGAACAACATTTTTGTACCTGAATGAATAAATAATTTACATTCCCAAAATTGCAGCAAAATTTGACCCGTCAGTACTTCATACATATGGTTTGTACACTTCCAGGACGACTGAGAAACAATAAGCACTTAATAGGTCAATTTAGTTTTTCCCCTTTACTATCAGTGGGATAAAAGCAAGTCACCCTATTGCTATTGGGCTCAAAAGCCTTTGTGGCCCACCATTGAACTGGTCATCCACCAAGTGGCAATTTCCAAGCCGTACTGTAATGATGGGGGTAGGGAAACGGACAAGTGAGCCCTAATCTACCCGCCACTCTGTCCCTGCCTACTTGCAACGACCCGCCCTAGGCGACGGGGTACAACTGGGCGGCGGTCTCTACGCTCAGTAAGTGCACGAGACAAACAGACAAGGGTACACAAAGCTAAGGGAAATGGGGCAGTTGCCCACGGCAACACCGTGAGCAACAAGAGTGGTGAACGAGCCGAGTCAAACCAGGAGTGCACGAGGTACCAAACGCAGAGCAGGAGAGTAGTCAGTAAGCCAGGGTCAGTATGGAGCAGGATCAAATAGTCAGAAGCTGTAGCTGGGCTAGGAAACCACACGAGAAGAATCACAAGCAAAGGAGGAACAGGAAAGGCAGGTATAAATAGACAGAGGGCGGGAGCTAGCTCCGTCTGGCCAGGCTGCGATAGGCTCTCCCACTCCTAAGCCTGCCATCCTGAGTGGTGGAAAATGGAGTCAGTCTCAGAGACAGACTGATTACCTATGGGCGTATACACAGAAGTTGTGCCTTGCAGATCCTTTACACGTACTTCGTATCTCAGGTCTAAGAGCCCTTACTACCTTTGCTTGAGGGTGCACATTAGATTATTTTGATATTTCCAGGCCTCCTCATTTTATGCCCTGACCTCTATATCTGGTGTGAGCATTCACTGAAAATTACAGATTTATTTTTTTTAAATTCTGTCCACCACTCGTCTATAATAAAGGAGACTATTATGTTGCTACAGACTGGTACGGTTTAGCTATAGGGGGTGCAGAGATTATAGTCGCACCTGGGCCCCTCTACCACATAGGTCACCAGTACCATAATTGGCACATGATGATGGGAAGGCTGGGAGCTTCATAAGACACCTCTGCTCTGCCCCCCCCCCCACTTTTTCTTTCCACCATGTTTATGTGAACAATGATGTTCCATTGAGATCCCACGTTTTATTTTCCCGTAATGATAGGCTTAAAAAATTGGGTATTTTGTAAAGCGTAAACTCATTGGTGGTTTCTAAAGTGGTAGCTAGCTAGACTCGTAAGGTCAGGGATGGCTACTTGAGTTGCAACTTGGGATGCAATGGCTGTACAAAGCCACATCTGCTCAAAGCCTTAGGCTTCGGACTGCTCATAGCCTTAGGCTTCGGACTGCTCATAGCCTTAGGCTTCGGACTGCTCATAGCCTTAGGCTTCGGACTGCTCATAGCCTTAGGCTTCGGACTGCTCATAGCCTTAGGCTTCGTTCACATCTGCGCCAGGGCTCCGTTCCGTCGTAGCTTTCCATCGGAACGGAGCACTGACTAACAGAAACTGAAACCGTAGGTTTCCGTTTCCATCATCATTGATTTCAATGGTGACGGACCCGATGCCAATGGTTTGAGATTGTCTCTGTTGTGCAAGGGTTCCGTCGTTTTGACCTGATGAATTCCGTAGTCGACAGTTTGTGTCAGTCAGGGCTCCGTTCCGACGCAGATGTGAACGAAGCCTTACATTGCAGCAGTGGAGAATGTAACCAATAGGTAATGCTGTCAGAGCTTTACACAACCGGCGCCCTCACTCTCCAGCATTCAATGTGGTTGGATCAGGAGCACGCACGGCACTTTCAGTTTCTGGGACAATGACGAGTCGTGGTGCGTATAAGTGGCACCGGTGATTCTTGATACAAAACTTGAGCCGTTGCCTACAGTTACGACGTCAACAGTGGAGGCGGATATTGCCAAAGCACGAACAGTGACGTCTTCGTGAAGACATCGGGAGCGTGGACGCTGGGGAAGGAGCCCGTATACACAGATAGCTAGTCTGGTATATGTATTTCACATGGAGACGTAACAGGATCCGTTTACCGGGTGAATTTCCCTTAACAACCTGGTATACGGAGTAACAAAGTAGGCGCGGAGTCAGAATTTCGAATTTATCTCTAATTATCACTTCGTGATATAAACTAGGAGTTACAAATTTTTTGTAGGCAAAAAAATCTGCAGCAAAATTCCTTCAGGGATTTTGAATTGCCAGATTCTACGTACCCGTAGTCATGGTGACAAGCCCCTCTGTCATTTGGTCATAATCGGGCCAACTACATATGTAAACGGGACTATCCCAGGGACAACTGAAGTAAGCGCCATAATGCAGCGTAATGGTATTTACAGCGCGGACCATGGGATGAGCTTTCTACGCTGCAAAGAAAAACATGAATATGTCAAACCTATCACCATAGATGATCACAACCCTCATCAGTGCAAGAGGACTATACCTCAAGGCGAGCTTCACGAAGCGCTTCATTGACCATGAATTCTTGTATGAATAGTGGATCTCCGCACCCCAGACAACCTGTTTTTGAGTTGTTGTTTGACAGTGCGTTCTCAAGACACCTGAGGATATTGCTAGAAATAGTCCATGTACTCTGTCCGTTCCTTATCAATGTCTTTCCCGGGATAGTACTCCACGTTTATGGCCTCTGAAGTGCCAGGAGACCAAAATTAAGTAAATTATGTGAAAAGGGGGCGCCCACGGCATGTCTTGACCACCATTCAGAAGGGTTGAGGAGGCTCATGTGATGCCTCCAGCCTCGATTCAAGGACTTCCCACGTCTAAAGAGTCTATAGGTCGCGGATCAACCTTCTGGCCAATTGGGTGCACTAAGGTCAGGGCTCAGCAGGTGCCTACAGATCATCCTGTATTTGGACCATCGATAGTCTTTCTGCTACGCCTTCACTTGGAAAAGTTTAAAGAGAACCAGTCACCCGGTACAGCCCCCGCCGTTGCTGAGATATCGGTGCCGTTAGTTTTGGTGCCTGATATGCAAATGAGGCCTTTAAATGTCAAGAGGCGGAAAAAGCTCCAAGACATCGCAGTATGCACCCCCCCGAGTGAATAAAAAATACCGGGTGGGGGGGGGGGGGGATGCCTCCACCTACCCATTAATATCAATGGAGGTAGATTTGGGGCGTTTTTTTGGTGCCGATTCCGCCGCGGTTTCTGCGTCAAAATCGACATAGTCAGGCGCGTATCACGGCCGTTAAACATGTTTGTGTAAATAAGGCCTAAGGGTATGCCTACGTGAGTCGTTTTTGACCGTGCGGTCAAAAATTGCATGCGGTTTTGTAGTGTAGTGTTCGTCCTGTGCATTTTTCATGTTGAAAAAAGCACATGACCGAAAACCACATCTGCGTGTCAATTCGTGGTATAACCACGTGGTCAAAAAACAACTCATGTAAACAAACATACCCTTAGGCGCTGTTCACACTGAGTTTTTTTTACAGGCAGAAAAAAAATCTGCCTCAGAATTCCTTCAGCAATTTTGAGGCAGATTTTGACCAGCCTGCAATTTTTGTGCCACGGATTTGTTTTTTTTGCCCGCAGCCATTAAACGCTCGGAAACGAGTGCCGCAGGTTTTTCCAGCCTCCCATTGATTTCAACGGGAAGTCACAGGCGCAGACTGCAGAAAGAAGGGATATGCTTTCTTTTTTCCCCTAAAAAGTGGGGGTTTTTTTTCACGGGAAAAAAACGCCTCTGTCTCCCATTTAAATCAATGGGGAGACATCTCAGAAGTTTTTTTGGCGCTGCTTACGACGATATGGTTTCAACATCAACAACTTATTGCGAACTGGGCCTGAGGGAAGCAGAATAATTTTTTTTTATATTTCCCCTCCCTTTATTTACTCCTGTTTGTGGCTTCAAAAACAGCATAAAAACACCGTACCAAAACGACAGTGTGAATAAGGCCAAATGCAGCTTTACACCAGAGCTTGAGCAGTTAATGAAGCGCACACCCTGTATAATGGGAGCAGTGAGTGCAGGGGAGGCAGGGCCGGCTGTCCTCCCTGTACTGCTCGCCGCCTCCTGCTCACTCTCGTGGCCGCTTCACTTTCTGCAGAGTTGACATTTTCCGCTACATCCGCGGATCCTCCCAGTGCCCGCAGCTCTGCCACAATCCCCGCCGTGATGGAGATCCGCTTCACAGGACACCGAGCCCTGGTCACCGGGGCAGGGAAGGGTGAGTGCAGGGCCGGAGGGGGAAGACATTGCTGGCACTGTAATGAATAACCGAGGCTTCTCCCCGCAGGGATCGGGCGGGACACGGTGAAGGCGCTTCGGGCAGCCGGAGCAGAAGTGATTGCGCTGAGCCGGAGCTCTGAAGACCTGGACAGCCTGGCCCGGGAGGTAATTACACTGTTCTACTGCCCTCTAGTGGTAATCCCGCTGTTATACTGCTCCCTAGAGGGCACCTCAGATAATTACACTATTATACCGCCCTTTAGATGGTTATTTCAGTATTCTACTACCCCCTGGAGGGTTTGAGAGGTAATTATACTATTATATCGCCCTCTAGAAGGCCTATGAGATAATAAGGCTACATCTACACGACAGCGGAAAAAAACTGGCCATTAAAAACTGATCAACTGGCCGTTAAAAAAAAAAAGGATGGATTTAATTTGGCAGGTTTTTTTTTTGTCCCAACCCTCTGAAAACACCACGGTGCCCATGTAGATAGTGTCACAGTGCCCACATACAAAGTGCCAGAGCCCACGTAGTGCCACAGTGCCCATGTAGATAGCGCCAGTGTCCCCCTGTAGATAGTGCCACGCTTCCCATATAGTGCCCATGTAGATAGCGCCAACCCCCTGTAGATAGCACCCCCTTGTATATAGCAACCCCCCCCCCTGTAGTGCCACGGTAACTCCCTGTAGGAGCGGAATCCCTCTAGCCGGGAATTCCGCTCATAGACGGAGCACCTGACATCTCTGTCCATATATGGACACTGACATCAGGGGCTTCCTCTAAGAGCGGAATCCCCTGCCAGAGCGTTGGCAGCATTCTGGCCAGGGATTCCGCTTCAGGAGTAACAGCAGACGTCATTGTACATATATGGACAGTGACGTCGGGGGCTTCTCCAGGAGCGGAATCCCCGGCCAGAGCAGGCTTTGGCTGCTGGGGATTCCGCTCCCTGGGGAGCTACAGTGGCGCTATCTACAGGCAGGGGGTGCTATCTACAGGCAGGGGGTGCTATCTACAGGGGGGGGGGGTTGGTGCTATCTACAGGGGGGTCAGAGGGAGACCCTGATGCCACTGTCCATATATGGACATTGACGTCAAGGGCTTTCCCAAGACCGGAGTCCCCGGCCAGAGATCTTGCGATTCTCTGGCCGGGCACTCTAGTGCGGGTACTGGGGTAAGTACAGGCTTGTACTGTCCTCTAGACCTAGTAGAGAGAGGGGTCACATCCTTGTGCTAGCATCTTTCACAGTGTATTTTGTACAGTGTAGGTATTGCAGGACGTCTCTGAATCTGATAAGCGGCAGTCCATCCTCCGAAACACTGTATTATTAGACATAGTTAAGTGATCTTTAACCTTAGAAGCTGTCTGTTCATGCGTCTGATCTCGCCCTTTTGTCCTCCTCTAGATCATAGGTCTGTGGCCTGAAACCTGCGGCCCTTCACCTGTTGTGAAACCACAACAGTCCTGACAGCCGCAGTCCTAGGTCCTTAAAGAGACTCTGTCACCACATTATAAGTGCCCTATCTCCTACATAAGGAGATTAGCGCTGTAATGTAGGTGACAGTAATGCTTTTTATTTAAAAAAACAATCTTTTTTCACAACGTTAGGAGCGATTTTGGTTTATGCTAATGAGCTTTCTTAATGCCCAAGTGGGTGTACTTTTACTTTCGACCAAGTGGGCGTTGTACAGAGGAGTGCATGACGCTGACCAATCGGCATCATGCACTCCTCTCCATTCATTTACACTGCACTAGCGATATAGATATATCACTATGTGCAGCCTCATACACAAGCCCTAACATTACTGCAGTGTCCTGATAATGAATACACATGAAATCCAGCCTGGACGTCATGTGTACTCAGAATCCTGACACTTCTGAATCTTTTTTGTGAGATTCCAGCAACGGATACGAAATCTCGCGAGATCTCGGAGCTAAACGAGATTTGGTTTCACTTGCCGGAATCTCACAAAAAAAGATTCAGAAGTGTCAGGATTCTGAGTACACATGTCGTCCAGGCTGGATTTCATGTGTATTCATTATCAGGACACTAGTAATGTTAGGGCTTGTGTATGAGGCTGCACATAGTGATATATCTATATCGCTAGTGCAGTGTAAATGAATGGAGAGGAGTGCATGATGCTGATTGGTCAGCGTCATGCACTCCTCTGTACAACGCCCACTTGGTCGAAAGTAAAAGTACGCCCACTTGGGCATTAAGAAAGCTCATTAGCATAAACTTAAATCGCTCCTAACTTTGTGAAAAAAGATCGTTTTTTTAAATAAAAAGCATTACTGTCACCTACATTACAGCGCCGATCTGCTTATGTAGGAGATAGGACACTTATAATGTGGTGACAGAGTCTCTTTAACCTGTGGCATGTGTGCGGCAGGGTGTGAACGCCATGTCTCTATAGGGTACTATACTGCGTATGATCAGAGCATGGGGGACACCTTATCCGAGTGGGCGTTACTTGCTTTAGGAACATTAAAAGGATTGTCCCAGAGTTGAATGAATTAAAGTAGCTGCAGGAAATCATGGAAAATAAAAGACGAACGTTACTTACCTGATAAATCTCCAGCTGCTTCAGCGCCATTGCTTTGGTGGTCTCTGAGGGTCTTTGCTTATTTTCCTGCAGCGATGACCTGTTGTACATCCACTTGTTCCGTGTTCTGCTACAAAGATTACGCTGTGTGAACAGGGCCTAAAACTTTTGGACAACCCTTTTGAGATACATTCTCCCAGAAGACACAAACCAAAGGCTTGCAGGAAAAGAATAGGTTTTTCATATGGCTACTTGTACAATGTGTCCCAGAGAGAAGTATATAGACTATGACCCTCATGTAGCAACATTGGTTCACAAATATGGAGTCTGCTGATAGATGCAGGTGGTGACTGATAAGCGGCTCGATCGCTGTCTGTCACTTAGGCCTCATTTACACGAGCGTGTGCGTTTTGCGCACGCCAAAAAACGCAGCGTTTGGCGTGCGCAAAAGGCACTTGAAAGCTCCGTGTGTCATCAGTGTATGATGCGCGGCTGCGTGATTTTCGCGCAGCCGCCATCATAGAGATGAGGCTAGTCGACGTCAATCACTGTCCAGGGTGCTGAAAGAGTTAACTGATCGGCAGTAACTCTTTCAGCACCCTCGACAGTGAATTCCGATCACCATATCGAGTAACCTGTTTAAAAAAAAAAGAGGTTCGTACTTACCGAGAACTTCCCGGCCGTTGCCTTGGTGACGCGTCCTTGGTGACGCGCCTCTCTTGACATCTGGCCCCACCTCCCTGGATGACGTGGCAGTCCATGTGACCGCTGCAGCCTGTGCTTGGCTTGTGATTGGCTGCAGCTGTCACTTGGACTGAATTGTCATCCCGGGAGGTCAGACTGGAGGAAGAAGCCGGGAGTTATCGGTAAGTTAGAACTTTTTTTTTTTTTACACGTTCATGTATATTGGGATTGGAAGTCACTGTCTAGGGTGCTGAAACAGTTTAACTCTTTCAGCACCCTGGATAGTGACTGTCTCCTGCCGGGTTCGGTCAAAACCCGGTGAAGTTCGGTTCGGTCATCTCTAAGACACTCCGTTCGGATGTTTGTAAACAGAAAAGCACGTGGTGCTTAGGGCCGGTTTTATGTGTTAGTAGTTGTTTGAGGAATACTGTATTATTTTTTTTTTATTAGAATTTTTTATTTATTTAATTTTTTTTATAAAAAATGTTTTCTCTCTCTCCCCTCCCCACGCAATACTTTCCAGGGTTTTAAGGGGGTGACTTGATTTTCCAGCATTGACTTTTGGGATAGTGTCTGTACGATATAATATTTTGGTTTATTATAACGTTAACTCGGAACACTCTTAGTTTTTTTTTGTTATGTAGTATGGAATATTTTGTTATTTAAATCAACAATAAAAAATTATATTCTAAAAAAAAACAAAGTACGAGGATCACATTAGAACAGCATCTCCTGCCCCCCCCCCCCCCGGCAGGATAATCAGGTGCATTGTGGTAGTTGACCCTCTGCTCCATACATGATGTCATATCAGATACGCTCTATATAAAAGTTTTCCCCCCAGTGCCCAGGAGTGGAGACTGTGTGCGTGGACCTGGGGGACTGGTCAGCGACAGAGGCTGCACTGAGTAACACTGCACCTGTGGACCTTCTGGTGAATAATGCGGGTGTTGCTTTGCTGCAGCCCTTTCTTGAAGTCACACAGGAAGCGTTTGACAGGTAAATTTACATCCAGGATATACAGAAACAATATTTCCTGTTCACTTCCGGTATGGTCCTGTTATTGGTGCCAGTGGCTGTCGTCACGATGGCGCTTGGCATGACACCAGCATTGTTTTATCTTATGTCTACACTATTATTTTGTAGGAGCTTTGATGTGAATGTGAGAGCTGCCATCTTGGTGTCGCAGGTCAGTCATCGCTAGTATAGCACAGTGCAGATCTTTCATGTCTCCGTTCTAAATGCCCCTTTTATTTTTCCCACCAGATTGTTGCCCGTCAAATGATTGAGCGCGGAGTGCCCGGTGCTATTGTCAACGTGTCCAGCCAAGCGTCGCAAGTCGCATTACAGAACCACTCTGTCTATTGTAAGTATAGCGCTGCGCTCTACGTGTTTAGGATTAAAGGGGTTTTTACCCCCCCCCCCTCCAATTATACTTACTGTTGAAATTATTCTCCTGTCCCCCACTGGTCGCTGCCAGTGCTGTGTACCTATTAGGCCTTAGTGATGTCATAAGTTTTGATCGGTGAGGATCCGAGCACTGAGACCCCCACCGATCGCTAGAGCGAAGCGGCAGAAGCGCTCGGGTGAGCGCTGAGCCTCTTAGTTTCTGATCTTTTCTCGGAAAGCCAATGTAACAGTGTACGGACTCAATAGAAAGTCTACGGGCCTGTACACCGCTACATCGACTTTCCGAAAAAAGCCGATCCGAAACTAAGAGGCTCAGCGCTCACCTGAGCACTTCTGCCGCTTTGTTCTAGCGATCGGTGGGGGTCTCAGTGCTCGGACCCCCACCAATCAAAACTTCTGACATGTCACGATGACGTACTTGTGGATATTCTAGTTATAATAGATAGTGGACAGAGTGTGCGTGATGTCACTGGTTAATAGCCAGATGAGTGGCAGGTCTACTTTATAATTACCTAATAGAGGTGATCCGATGCTTTTGCACCCGTTAAATTACCGCCTTATTTCCTAGAAGTGATCGGTGAGGTGTTGAAATCTAACCGCCACTCGCTAAGCACTCTCGACCAATCAGAAGCTCTGAGATGGTTCAGTCATTTCTGTGGCTCATTGAACTGCTCTAAGCAGGAAGACCCTCATACTAAGGGGCACTGCAGAGCTCTCTCCGTGCTAATGACTGGATGAGCGGGTTCAGTGGGCAGCGACGTACCCTATTTATATATAGCACACACTAGATTTCTCCCGATTAGAATTACATAGGTGGGAAGGGGGCATTTAGTGGCTCACTTCTACTAGGGGATCTTGTAAATGTCCTTTATTTACTGTGACAAATACCCCTTAATATTAATGGGGTTTTCCCACCATATAAAGTTATGGCATATCGCTAGGATATAATATCCCTTTCTGGGGTCTGACCGCTGCCCCATTGATCCTCAGAACCAACGAGCCGCAGCCTTTCATAGTTTTTCCCTGCACGGCAACACTTTGTCACCAGCTACACAGCCCGGCCGATTCCTTTGTCTATGGGATTGGCGGGGTACCAGAGGTCTGAACCCCACCATGTTATTTCCTATCACTACAAATAGAAGATTGGAAAACCCCTTTAACGAAGGCTTACTATAGAAGTGGGTAAACAAAAAACAGTATTTCGGATTTCAGTGTTGAGTGGGCTCGTCATAGACGTCATCCTAGTGCACTTTTATGTGATTTGGGGTGGAAGAAAGCACGGTCTAAGGGCTTGGTCACATGTACGGCCGTCACACGGACGCATGTATGTCAATGGGGCCGTTCACATGGACCGTGTGAAGGGTCAATTGAAAAATAGAACATGTCCTATTTTCTTCCGTTTTCACGGATCCCTCCATAGACTCAAGTCTATGGGGATCCGTGAAAACGGGACCCGCACGGGTGCAACTCGGACGTGAAGAACGGACGTTTTTCACGTCCGAATTTGCACTCGTTCGTGTGAATCTGGTCTAAGACTTTTAATCAGAATAAAGCAATAAGCAATAACTTCCTTCATATTGTCCACAGGTGCCACTAAAGGAGCTCTTGACATGTTAACTAAGGTGATGGCTCTGGAACTGGGGCCCAAAAAGGTGAATATATGTGTTTTTAACACCAAATTAACGTGACCACACGTGACCTGTGCATATCACTACATGCCACCAGAGCTTCTGTATGATAAGTGACGCCTCCCGCCATCTGAACTTCTTCTACCTCTGTCTAACAAGCACAGGACTTGCAAAATGTATATGTTCTGGAACATAAGGCACTCTTATTTAATGAAGAATTACAACGGTAAACTGCAGAGTCCCCCTTTAAAATAGAGGTGTTTCCCTTGCAATAATAAACTGCATAGTCCAGCCATTAGATACATCCTCAGTTAGGGTGTATCTGACATTGAGTAGCTTAAATTGCCCAAACAACTCTAGGAAAGTAAAGTCTTCACGTATCGCTGCAGAAAAGGCCTACAGTGCAACCGTCTTCTTTATTATACAATATTTCTTCGCAGATCCGTGTAAATTGTGTGAACCCCACCGTAGTCATGACTGACATGGGACGTGCTAACTGGAGCGACGCAAACAAAGCTGCTTCAATGCTGAATCGAATCCCGTTAGGTCGCTTTGCTGGTGAGTAGTTTCTCATCACATGATGAAAAATTCTGTAAATTCCCCAAAACCCTTGGGGCTTGTTAATGGAATCTAGTGACCAACTATAGCGGAGGGCGGTGCACTGTGCCGGCGCCTGCTCTCTTACACCCCCTTGAGGAGTACGATCCACCTACCCCGACATATTGACTTCTTAGAGGGGTTCCCCCCTGTATCACCTAGAGAAGGAATTGGCGCCACCTTGTATTATATGGCGGCCCATGGACTTCAGTAGGCACATTGGCAGCCAGAACCTTGATGAGCAGATCTCCCGTCATGGTTGCTGCCACCAGAAAGGGGATTGTCCTACCTGGACAGCTATCAAGTGAGAAAATACATGTATGGAAATTAAATTATATTTGCAATGATTGAAACAATTTTTGGGGGCACCCACATGGACCATCAGATGATCTGCTCAATGCAACACAATGTTCTAGAGGGATTGTCCTGCCCTTGTCATAGAGACCCTATGAAGAAACATAAAATGTACTGTAGAAGCTGTTAGATAATGTAGATTTATATTACATAAATAGGGGCACGCTGGTTGGATTGGGGCACACTGGCCCGTGTATGGGGAGCTTATCTCATGTGACCTGCTGTTTTTCAGAGGTGGATGATGTGGTTCACAGCATTCTCTTCCTGCTCAGTGATAAAAGTGCCATGATCACCGGCTCCTGCCTCCCTGTGGACGGAGGGTACCTGGTAACCTGACCGCCAGAAAACGGATTCCTCAGGTTGGATAGATTTGTTTGTCCTTTAAGCTTTCCTGGCGAGAGGAAATGTGATTATAGCTAGGACACGCTTGTGTAATGAAAACATATATCTGAAGCATCGGCGTGCGGATCACTGCTCGGCCTCCTTACAAGCGAATCAATAAACCATTACTGGAAACAGTCTGGAGCCTGGATAATTGTGTAATTTTTCCCCCGGCTCAGGGAGGAACAGCAAAGATCAAAGTGGAGGTGGAGAACCCCAGACCAACGTGGTTAGAATTATTTTATGTATAGTCCCTTCTCTCCAAACGATATCATTTCTAAAAGCGCCAATATGGTAGCCTACGAACCATTCATTCTTCCTCCTTCTAGGGGGGCGGAGGGGAGACAGATACTTATAAGAAGATAGCTAATGAAAACAACCCCTTGTTATAAAGAAGCCAGCGTGGCGATCAACTGATCGCCACCACAGGTTTGGCTTCTCTACCTCCCGCGATAAGCTGGTATTGTGGAAATGTAGCATTATATGATGACTATTGAAATGAATGGCCATCCATGTAGTGCATGGATGCGTTGGGTCCACCAGAGCAGGGCCCTCCTCTGACACCCATATAATCTAATAGGGCATAAGCACGGGGGGTTTTGTGGTGAGACACCCACTATAAGTGTCAAATGATGGACCCTTGTTAGAAGATGGTGGCGCAAACATATGAACACTATAAATTGTCATTCTATGTTCCCAGGACCACTTGATATCCTCATCAGGTAAGACTATATCCGTACAAGTCTAGCACCGTTATGGCTTTTCCACATGGTTGACTGCACCAACTCTAGCGGCTGTATTTACAACCAAATAGTAATGAGCGCTCGTCCCCATACATAGCTCCTTGTGAAAGGAGCAAACGAGCGCCGATCAACCAGCCGTCTCGTTGATCGGCGCTCGTTTACGCGGCCTAAGTCGGGCAGTGTAAGAGGTCCCTTACACCTACAATTCTATATCCGCATTATACATCTCTGTTAAATCCAAACCTCATTATATTGTACTTACCATAAGAGGGAAAGTAGTAACCAAAACCTTTCTACAACACTAGTTCACGATCAAAGACCATTCCAGAAGTGAAAAAAAATAAGGTCTATCAATATGGAAAGGGTAAAGGCCCTTTTACACGGGCTAGATCTACTGCCCTGTAAACGGTCGCTGATCGACAATACGGCATGTCGATCAGCGCTCGATTGCTCAATTCAAACGGAGCAACAATCATTCATCCTCATGTGTTTGTCTATTTAGACGGGGAGATGTACTGCCAACAAGCGACACATTTTCTAGTATCCTAAAACATCCGATCAGCCGACAAACGGGCATTTTCTTATTTGTCAGCTGATCTCTGCCCTGTTTACACGGGCCAATAATCGGGAACAAGCGTTTGTACAAACGCTCGTTCACCCGATCATTGACTCATGAAAAGGGGCTGTTAGAAAGCCACTTGTAAGGCATCGAGACTCCATTGAACCTCAGTGAGGGCCATTATCTGGAAATGGTGATCAGTGACGTGGCCCAGGCGTGGTTCAAAATGACTTCAAGGATGCAGCAAGAACAAATCCAGAAAGTCACCAAATATTCTAGAAGAAAATCCAAAAAGAACTGCGGTCCTCTCAAGCCTCGGATCTCCGCTTATAACTCCACTGAGCAAAAATAGAATTGATAAAGTGGAAAGAGTAACATCCAATTTAGTTTTAGACTGGCGCTGTGTGACCTGGGATGAGCAGTACAGAACATTTTTGTGTGCATCTCTCTCCATTCAAGTCTGAGAGTTAGGGAAACGGCTGAGCAAGTTGTACACGTGTGTGTGGACACCTCACCGGTCATTCTCCACCTGGATTCAGTGGTCGGTGGCTGCCACACGTGGCAGGATTGGGGTCAAGATACACCCATTCTTCCCAGAGTTGCAACTCCCACCTATCAGACATTCATGTAAAATGGCATAAATGGCTGTGGTGCAAAAAAACACCTTTAAGGGTTCACACAGAGTATTTTGGCGCTGTTTTTGACGCAGAAACCGCGCCCGAAATAGCCTCCCATTGAGGCGTTTTGTTCCCCGCGAGCAGTAAAAATTAGTCACGGGAAAAAGAAGCGAAATGGTATTTTCTTTGGGCGTTTCCGTCTCTGACCATCAATTGGAGGCAGAGTTAGCTGTTTTCACTGCGTTTTTTGCCCAAAGCGCTCATGGCTGCGGCTGAAAAACGCAGCAAAGAGAGTGCAGGCAGGTCAAAATCTGCCTCAAGTTTCCTTTTTTCCGACTGTAAAAAAACTCTGTGTGAACAGGGCCTAAGGGAGAAGTTACTTGAGCACATGGGTGATATGCACTAAAAAGTAACAGCTGCAAATAGACATCTGGAGAGGGGGAAATATTTTTTACAGCGGTGTATAATCCGCTTGCACTACTTTTTATATATGACCTTCGTCCATAGAGTTTTTCTGTAGACCTTCTTTTACATGGATGTTCATGGACTTTGCTCGGAGCTTTGCTGAATTGGTAAATATTCCTGGCAGTTCAGGCCGGTTATTTAGGAATGTAAAACCATGTCAAGGTAGATTTACTTGTAAGTGTGATGTCCTGCCAGGATGGCTCAGATTTTAAACAGTAAATCTACTTTAAATGCTAATTCCACTTAAAGAGTTGGCATATGCCCTCGTAGGGCAGGGGTGTCTTCTGCTTGGGGCTTAATTGCTGTGAGCCCTATACCAGCACTGGTTACACAAGGATTTCAATGGGTGTCCTGTAAAGTGTAGGTTTGCGCTGCCGCCCCAATATCCTGCTTGTGCAAGAAAAAAAAAACACCAAATGCCGTGTTATTCTCTTTAAAGGGTAACTAAATTTTCTGATCAGTTTTGATCGTGGGAATCCGAGAACTGAGACCCCCACCGATCGCTAAAATGAAGCGGCAGAAGCGATCGGGTGAGCTCTGAATGGCTTTTTCTCGGAAAGGCGAGGAGTTGGTGTACGGGCTTATAGACTTTCTATTGAGCCCGTACACCAATGGCTCGGCTTCCCGAGTAAAGCCGATCAGAAACCAAGTGGTTCAGCGCTCACCCGATCTCTTCTGCCGCTTCGTTTTAGCGATCGGTGGGGATCTCAGTGCTCGGACTCCCACCGATCAAAACTGACGCCACTATGACATGTCAGAAGTTTTTGGACAGTTTAGTTACACTTTATGCTCCTGATGGTCTTCTATAACATTGGTTATAACCACAGCCTGCCCACCAGCATAAGATGGTGACTCTTCAAACTGAGACCTAGGTCAATAGCCTTCGAGACTAGACTGTGATTCATTGTATGGTTAGCAATTCCAAAATAGGTCATTCTGAGTGTATAGAGGGGGTCTCCTGTTTGGGACCTCCATCAATTGGCCATAGAGGAGTACAAAGAACCATTCTCTCTCTGTAGGACCCGGAACGTCTGTGCATTTTTATGGACCACCAATTGATTTCAATTTGCACACTGTAATGTTTTATTTCCCCTGTGGTGGCGCTGCAGAGGAATTAAACACATGCTCCTGGTTCCCTTGCAGATTACATATGGGGAAACATTTTAAATATGATGATGTATATGGAGTAACATTACCTGGTGTCCTTCAGTTGTCCCCCTCTGTCATGAATCCGCCGTTTTAGGGTCCCCTCTGTGCTGTCCCAAAATGGCTGCCGCTCTTCTTAGACTACGAGTCTGTGACACACCCACTGTTCTTGTATTGGCCAGTGCTGCTCACGTTCTGTCCAATCCGTGAACAGAGGGAGTGTCTTAGTAGAGATCCACAAAAGAGGGGCACAACTGGAGGGCAGCAGTTAATGTTGCTCCATATACCCCATCACATTTATGATTTTGTCCTGAGACCGGAGGGTCGCTTTAAGGTTTACTTTTCGACAAGGCTGCATAAAAACCGCTTCGTAATATTACGTAATGATCCCTAGTATACTTACTATTTCTAGTTTATTTTCTTAAAGGGAATCTGTCACCAGGTTTATGCTGCGCTATCTGAGGGCCGCATAAATTAGTGACAGAGACCCGGATTTTTGTGCCGTGTTACTTACTTTGAAATACTTTGTATTTTTCTAAAAATTGGTTTTCTCCCGCATTCATGAGTTGCGGCTAGGCCCGGCCTCCTGCCGATAATTGTCAGTTTTCTCCCCATACTCTGCAAAGGGAGAAAGCTGCCAATCAAGGGTGAGCTGGTGGGGCGAGCCGCAGCCCATGAATGTTGAAGACTATTTAGCGTGCGATGTAGTCCTCTACTTTCATGAGCTGTGGGTAGAAAACTGGGATTTTATGAAAACCACATTTCAAAGTAAGGGCTTATTCAGACGAACGAGTGTAAACTCGGACGTAAAAAAACTGCCGTTTTTCACCTTCGAGTCGCACCTGTTTTTACGGATCCCTCAGACTTGAGGGAAGTCACATTTGCCGCAATTATTTGTGACGCATCTGGCGCTGCAAAGGTTTTCATCTGGAATCGCAGTCCACTATGTGCTCGTGTTGTGGTGGTCGCATTGATCTGGACTTGTAGTGTTTTTCAATTCGTAGAGCACCAAAACCCACCATACTGGACACCATTTTCTTCTACGGGGCTTATCAGAAGTCATACACAATAAGATTCAATAAAGTCATTTTTTTTTTTTTTTTAAACAAAATGTTATTTGAAGAACACCCATGGATATTAAACTGTGGCTCTTTATAGAAACAACTTGAACATTTGCGATACCGGTTTTACCCTTTAGTTCATCGGCTGCTTTGCCGCATTGTCGCCGCTTGTCCATTAAGCACCAGGACTCGACAAGATGTTTATATACTTACAAGTTAATACCTAATACTTAACATTAACTACATGATTCACAGATTCCATGATTCCAGGACACAACAAGAAAACCAGACATTATCCCCATGCAATAGAAATAGTAGATGGTCAGTGATTATTAATGCACCATGACACAGGCCGACCACCCTCCTCCATTCCCAATAAAGTTCAATTGCAGGTGGTGAACTGGTCCATAGAATCCTACTGCCGTGTCGTATACACAGTGTCGGGCTTCGCATAATTATGCGGAGGGGGTCACACAAGTCTAGACCCACCACTTCGCGTAGGAAGTATAGTAGAAGTCACCCTCCTCTGAGTGGTTCGCTGTGTCACCCATCCCCCTCCCACCCCATGCTCCATACATTCACAAAACACTAAACCACGGAAAACATCTTCAGGTCTCCGTCCACCCCACGTTCCGCTCTGGTGGGGTTTCACGTCTTTGGAAAGAGATGGTATCAGTTTGGTCCAGCTTCCAGTCTATCGGTGCTCAGAAAACGGTACATTTCTTGCCAGGCCGCTTGACGGGGGGAGGACAGAGGACGGCACGGATAGCTTCATCGAACACAGTCTTCAGGCCACGCTGGGTGAGGGCCGAGCACTCTAAGTACTTGACTGAACCTTATACACAGAACAATCAGAGTTACCAACTGGTTCCCAGTTATGCAAACCAACGCTAGATGTTTAAGGACAAGAATAACTCCAGATATACAAGAAAATCCTGCGGCTGGTATTCTGTTATGGCGTGACACATTATATTCTGCCGTTTCTTAGTTTTGGTGACCACCAATATGGCCAGAACAAAACCTCCCACGTGGCTTATCACCCAGACTCTTCTGATTGGTAGATCGGCCGAATTATTCCGGGATACATACGCCATACGGTCGCATAACTAGATACATTTCAATCTACCCACCATAAAGAGCTGGGTGACAAACAAACGCTCAGGCAGGTTGTATTAGGTATTTGTTACTTCTCGAATTTTGAAGACCTTGGTTGGTTGTCACTTTATGACATGAGGCGTGTATCGACTGAATTCCAGTATCTAAAGAACAAGATAAGCCGGTCCAAATATTTTAGGGGTCCCTGCTCAGGTTTGTGTAACTTTTGACAATTATTCACTGTACGACTTGCTCACCACCAGTGGCCATGACTAGAACCAGTATCCGCAGCTGAACCCCACCAATTGGCTTTTAATGTGTAAATAAAGAATGTTTTTATAGGGGATGGAGTGCTGGTTTCTTTTGTATATTCAATGAAGTTAACGCCAATATACTCTCAACATTGAGGAAGATGGACTTGATACCCAAGGAAGTCCAGTCCATGTAAGTGGAAGAATTATATATATATTTTTTAATTTGGTTTCAGGGCTGTAACAGCTCCATCATCACACGTCTTACAACAGCTATGTCATCCTAAAGGGGTTTTCTGGTCATGGGGTGGCTTTTCATACTGATGACCTATCCACATTATAGGTCATCAGTATATGATCGGACCCCGCACCGACCACCTTTTCCCACTACCTCAAGACGCGGGAAGCTTTGCCGTGGCCAGTGCCGGAAGCAGAAAACTCCGTACAATGTATAGCGGCCATGCTGCAGCTGTGCTTCTATTCACAAATAGGCAGTAACCTAGCATTGTACGGAGTCTTCTCCTTCCGGCACCGGCCACGGCATAGCTTCCCGCGTCTTGAGGCAGCAGGAACTGCTGATTGGTGCGGGTTTCGAGTGACCCCCACCGATCATATACTGATGACCTATTCTGTGGATAGGTCATCCGTATAAACCCCTTTAACATGTCGCACTCACAGGACCAGGAGGCTGAGATACAGACAGTAGTTTGGCAGGGTCCTCACACTGGGGAACTGGTGGTTTCCTTTACCCAGCGGAGTCACCATTTTGATGTAAATACCCACGGGTGACTACCAGCTCTTCAGTGTGAGGACACAACCCAACAACTGTGAACGTGATAAAGGGGGCATTAAGATAAACGGAACAAAGCATGTTTACTTAAGTTTATCCGTCTCCCTTCTCTAGAGCGCATTAAGTTTCCTTCATAGGTCTTACCTATTTCCCGTGCCATGGCTAGACCCTGGGGGTATGTGATCGGAGATAGTCTTTTGTCCCTCAGCCGTTCAATGGTGTCTTTGTCATCCCTAAGATCTAGTTTGGTGCCCACCAAAATTATAGGGGTGTTAGGACAATGGTGTCGCACTTCTGGATACCACTACAAATAAATAAATATATATGGATGTTTATTATCTTACTTCACATATGTTGTATGATTAAAGTACGGTAAAGTGGTTCACTGACATATATACATGAAGAAATACATAATACAAGTTATACTGTACACTCATTGGATCGGACATCACTATCGTCAGTATTTAGAGATAAACAGCCGACCCAATCTGTGATTTGTCCAGTCCTCCAGCCTGGCACACAAATTGTTCGGTTCATTTAAAGAAATACAAAGATGAAAAGCAAACGATTAAAGGGTAACTACACTACTGTTTCCATAGCTCCTGAATTCCGGAAACGGCATAGCTAGGCTGTTTCCGTAACTACCATTCACTTCTATGGGAGTTCCGGAAACAGCAAAGCTCAGCGAGCACTCGGCTGTTTCCATAACTCCCGACCACCTAACCAGGAAGTGTCTGGGAGGCAGCGGGAGCCGAGCAAGGTGGAACGGGGCCCCGTTCTAGAGATAGGTGAGGGTCCCAGAGATGGGACCCGCATCGATCGGACATTTATGGCATATCCTGTGGAAATGCCATAAATGTCCAAGATGGGAAAACCCCTTTAAGAACGCTATATGGCTCGCCAGAAATTGCCTCATTTTAGGTAGAGAGAGCATGTCTGTCCTGGGCTGCCGCAGGCTGATCCACAACCTGCTAAGAGACTATTCCATTTTGGGTGGTCCAGATGTCGACGAAGAAGAGGATTTACACCCCTCTCTCTCTCCCCCAGGCTCTCCATGAAGCTCCGGGCCTGTGATTTCCCCCTCCCTATCCCCTTCTTACCGCTCCCCATCCCAAATCACTGTCTGAAATACTTTTGTCTGACTGCAAACATTTTTGTGTTGCATGTGGTGTGATGTATAGTGTAGGAAAACCTGTGCCGTATGTTATACTGTCACGCTATGTACGATGAATGTATTTATTTATTGTGTATTCGCACTACACTGTATGTATCTGAGGATTGACTGTCAATAAAAATACAGTATTTACACAAATAAATCGACTGCTTGTTACCTTTGCTCTTACGTTCTCAAAAGAAGCCGGACTGACAAGAGAGAAGCAAATCAAGAAGACGTCCTGGAGGAGACAAGAGTGAGAGTCTATTGGTAATGATTGATACTATCAGGCGTCTCCAGTGTAATATCTACAGCTTAGGCTTCGTTCACACCTGCGCCGGTGTGTTCTGCTTCGTCATAGGAGCAGAACGAGGAAATAATGGAGGCAACGGTTCCATTACATGACGGATACCACCGGCTCCCAACAGAATTCATTGACTTTAATGGGTTCCGTCGGCTTTCCGTCTGGGTGTCCATCGTTTAACCGGAGAGAATAGCGCTATTTTCTCCGGTAATCTCTGCCGGATCTACGACAGAGGCCCCAACGCAGATGTGAACGAAGCCTTAGTAAATTTATGGTTTACATGTTTCTTTTGTTCACTGTGACAACTGAGATAAGGTCTTGCACAGTCCAATGGCGGTTTTACATGGGCAGGTAATGAGCGGTGATCGACAATAACAACATGTTGTTCGGCGCTCGTTTGCTCCAGTTACAAGAAGCAATGATCGGGTCTATATAGCGATGAACGATGGTTAATATGATCGTTTGTCCTCATACAGTTATATCTTGTCGGCAGCACATCCCCTGTATACACGGGGAGATGTGCTGCCGACAAACGACCATTTTTATGGCGGCATAAAAGAGGAGATCAGCCAACAAACCAATAATTGCTTGTTCGTCGGCTGATCGTTTCCATGTTTACGCGGGTCAGTGATTGGGAATAAGCGTTGGGCACCTCTTATCAAATGACACGTTCTGTTGAAGAAATGAACACAACCTCTGCCGTCACACTCCCTTCCATCTGTCCCCTACTTCTAACCAACATATATTTGGTGGCTTATCCAGAAGTAAGATACAGATAGAGGTCAATAGGACTGCAGGATCAGACTACACAGGGTTTGTTTGTAGCCTGTTACCATGGAGACACATAAGTCTGCATAGGACCTGTAGACATAAAAAGATAGGAGCGACTACTTACAAAATGACTTTGTTTTTCATTTTAGATGCATTAAAACAATTAGAAAAAATAGCAAAAGACTCTTTCAGAATGGAGCACCCAGAAGGGATCAGATAATCGCTGCGGGTCTGGCTCCTGCCACTCCCAGTAAACGGGGCCACTGTAGGGTAAATGTAGCATTAAATGGTGGCCATTCAAATGAAATACTCGGAGGCCTCATAGGCAGGTTTGCTGAGCGGGGGACTCCCGCAGTGAAGTCCATATGCCCTAATAAGTCATAAGGACTGGGGTTGTCTTCATGACACAGCCCCTTTAAATAGAACAATGTTCTTCAAATTTCATTCCACCGTTGCTCCTTATTTGCCATTGCAAAGTTTGGGCCTCCTGTTGGTCAGTACACTGCACTTTGGCAACCACCAAATGTTTCTTGCCGCCAGCTAAGCGTCTACGATGGCGTCAATGCCCCACTCACCGTTTGAGGGTAGGATAATGGCCGCAGTCTGTCATAATCCTCTTGACCTGCTGTGTCCCAAAGACCGAGATTGACTGGTTTTCCATCCACCATCACGTTTGCGGAGTAGTTGTCAAAACTGCGTGAGAACAGTTAGTAAACATTTCATTTTTAATGGTTGTTGAAAAGGAAACATTTCCACTATTGAAAGGGGAAGAAAAATTGTAATGGCGGCCATGTTATGGGGTCTAACCTGCCTGGGGGCACCCTTCCTAGGTAGTTCCCATAAAATAACAATTCTGGAGCATCTTTAGTGTAAGGCCACACGGAGCGGCCCTGCGACGTGGCCAACATCCGCGCTGGCAGCATGTTTGGCGCGGCTGTCAAACAGCCTGTTAATGGCCGTACGTTATTGTGGGTAAACCGTCCCTTTACCTGGATAATCGTGCGGCCATTATTTAATGGCCGCACAATTTTGACGGTAAAGGGACGCTTTACCTGCAATAATGCCCGGCCATTATCAGGGTATTTCATAGCCGCGCCAAACATGCTGCCGGCGCGGTTGTTGGCCGCGTCGCGACCGTTTCAGGGCCGCTCCATGTGGCCTTACCCTTACTTGACAACTGGGTGTTACCAGATGGCGGTGTGCCATACACAAACTGACACTGTCCAATCAGTGCTCGCAGTCTCAGACTGTGTAGGGACACGCCCCTTTGACTAGGGGAATAGTAACACCCAGTTGTCAATTTATTCATAAATTTCTAGGAGGAATAACAGAGGAACTTTACAACGCAGAATCCAAGAAAAAAAATGCTCCAGGATTGTCACTTCATGGCGAATACAGGTATTTACTAAAATAGACATGTCCGGAGAGGTCACAGGTTCTCTTTAATAAATTCTTAGGAGACATTTCATCTCAGCACATCCCTGCCCATCTTGCCACCTACATATCTGCCACCTATGCCACACTTCTACTTCACAAACTCATTAACCCTCTGACACACAATGTCTGAGTACTCACACAGTCGGGATGTATTCACCAGGGAATGCATTTGTTGTATAGCTAATCAGAAGACAGGTTTTCCCCACGGCTCTGAGGAGTGACATAAAACACGAGCATTGGAACAGCAAATATATAATAATAATAAATGAGGGTTATCAGGTGTCCTGAAGGCACAATATATATATATTTTAAAAAAGACAGACCGTGCATTGTCACATCGCTACATTTATCGTCAGATGTTCTAGATTTGACGTGGATTTCGGCGCGAAAGTTGTGCAGAAATCCAAAGTAAATCCTCTCGGAATCCCTCTTTTTGGATTGGCCCCATTGAAGGTGAGAGTGCCCCTTCGGCCATTACTGGGACGCCAGGTAACCCCATTAAAGAGAAATAGGTCAACGTTGTGAGGCCGAGCGTTGCTGACAGAAGAGAGTGACAACCCCTTTAAGTGTACGTCTACCTTTGATCACCATCTTACATATAGAATTACCATAAAAATGTAGTATATGATCTACACATTACATGACTTATCTTGTAGTACTCCTGAGTAACAGCCTGTATTATATTCCTGTGCTGCGTTAACAAATCGGGAGGCTTCAGAGCCTGCACACGGCTTGCTTTGGAGGTTTGTATTCTGGGAACTGTAGTCTTTATACTAAGCACAGTACAAATATCTGATGTAGGAAAAAACTAACCGCCCCGCTGCATTATGGGAGCTCAGCTAAGGCCTAGTTCACATAACGTTTTAGCCCTACGGTTAGCGTGTACATCGGGAAAGCTCCATAGGGCTGATGGACACCAAAAGAGTGTTCTGGTATACGTGGTAAACCTTTTTTTATTAAAGGATGGAATATGGTAGTATGTTACGCTATTCCATCATGAGGAATCCCGCAAAAACATGGGAGCCTATGTGTGACGGATGCCACTGTATGACATCCGTCATAGGTATACGATAAACTTATATCTCGGGGGGCATCCTCAGGGCCGAAGTCCCAGGGAAGAGAGTCAGGAAACGCTCAGCCCAGGGATTCCATCCATGGGAAAGACCCTGACGTTAATGTCCATATAAGGACAGTGACGTCAGGGGCTCCTCCAGGGGTGGAATGTCCAGCCAGAGCGTTGCCGATGCTTTGGCTGGGGAATCCAGCATTACAAACCTCTTAACTTCACGGTCAAATTATGGACAGTGACGTCAGGGACTTCCTCAAGACTGGAGTCCCCGGCTAGGGCGCTGGAGTCCCCAGGAACAGCGCTTCAGGTAGCGCTCTGACCTAGGGGGTTCAGGCAACACATTCCACTGTATACCTATACAGTGGGATACGTTTCAGCCCTCTGTTGGAGGTATACGACGGGAGACCTTCCGGCGGTAAGGTCTAATGGAAGGCTAACGTGATGTGAACATTGCCTAAGCTGGTGTCAGACAACTAACTTTTTGACGGTTTCCAATAACAACCAGCAGAATTGTGAATGCAGCTCTGGAGTATAATACAGGCTGTAACTCAGGATCAGTACAAGTAAATACAAGTAATGTAACGTATTTACCAAATCAGTCAGGTTTTATGTCGATAAATTCGTAAATGTAAAATGGTAATCAGAGGTGAACTTATATCAGCAATTTACAACGTTTCTTTCAGATCCATGAGGATCTGCGACAGGCGCCAAATTCTGGCTCAGTTATGGTCTTAAAACCTGCAGCAAATCCTCTGCAAGAACTGCATGTTTTACACAAATTTCAGTGACATATATATATATATATATATATATATATATATATATAGGCCTTGTTCACACAGCACTCAAAAACAACAATGTAAATGTGCCAAAAATGCTAAGTAGTGCTTTTTAAAAAACAGGTGTTTTTGACGCGTTTCGTTGTATTTGCCGCGTTTTTTCTTAAGCTTAATTAGAACTAATTTGGGCGCCAAAGTATTGACCTGCCGCTTCTTTACTTACACGACACGTTTTTAAATACACTCGCGTAAAAAGCGCGTCGTATGCACTAACAACGCGCTTTCCCATTGATGTCAATAGGAAACTTACATCATGCGTTTGACACGTTTTTACGTGTCCTGAAAAAGGCGCCAAATACACGCCATGTGAACTGGGCCTTATTATGCACACCATGCTACATAAAATACAAAGCAGCATATAATCTATAAGGGAAGACCCTAATGATTTTATGGGGTCATGGCTCCATCGGGATTGTAACATTAAGGCGAAATCCCTGTATACATGGAACGAAGAAGGACCATTAACCATTACAAGGCGGGGGCTCCGGCTGTGAGATGTTCATCGTGCACCCTTGTCGCCAATAGATAATAATAAAATAATCGCATAATGGTACATACGCCTCTGACACTGCGCAATTCCCTGCATGCTGGAGACCACCTGAAGCAATGGTGGGTCGCCCATCTCGCATGGCAGCATCAGATACCGCTGATGAACCCACAGAACCGCAAAAGGTAGTGGGACTCTTTAAAACTGGCAGTGGGCACAGTGAACGCGCTTCGCCTCACCACAAGCCTGGGTTCAGACTGTACGTTATGGTTGCGTTTTTAACACGCATTTTGTTGTTTTGGGCAGATAAACTCCCATGTCTCTCAAATCAACCAAAATGAAAAATAATGCATGTTAAAAATGCAACAAAAACCGCACAGTGTGAACCCAGCCTGAGAGGAGTATATGTGCTGACCGCAAACGCTATCATAACAAGTTCTGGTTACGGAATGGCCACCAAATATACGTGGACACCCGTTATACTCACAAATCATATATCCCAATTGTTCAATACTATAAAATATATGGAATACATGCAAAATCATCTATAATTGTCACGGATAACGACCGGCGTCGGCAGGAATATATATCGTATAATGGAATCATATATAATATATGCGCAAAATAACAAGTATACAGCTGATCCAGAAATGTATCTACCCCATTGATCTCAATTCCTGTCCTGTTATATGTATGTACCACTGTGTAGATGTGGAGGATATGCAGATTGTATGGTGAGCTGCTAGCAGGTAATGTCTGCATAGGGTTGAATGGGTGTAGCGGGTGATGTGATGGCAGTATATAGGGTGATGTGATGGCAGTATATAGTGTGATGTGATGGCAGTATATAGGGTGATGTGATGGCAGTATATAGGGTGATGTGATGGCAGTATATAGGGTGATGTGATGGCAGTATATAGGGTGATGTGATGGCAGTATATAGGGTGATGTGATGGCAGTATATAGGGTGATGTGATGGCAGTATATAGGGTGATGTGATGGCAGTATATAGGGTGATGTGATGGCAGTATATAGTGTGATGTGATGGCAGTATATAGGGTGATGTGATGGCAGTATATAGGGTGATGTGATGGCAGTATATAGGGTGATGTAATGGCAGTATATAGGGTGATGTGATGGCAGTATATAGGGTGATGTGATGGCAGTATATAGTACAGGGTGATGTGATGGCAGTATATAGGGTGATGTGATGGCAGTATATAGGGTGATGTGATGGCAGTATATAGGGTGATGTGATGGCAGTATATAGGGTGATGTGATGGCAGTATATAGGGTGATGTGATGGCAGTATATAGGGTGATGTGATGGCAGTATATAGGGTGATGTGATGGCAGTATATAGTACAGGGTGATGTAATGGCAGTATATAGGGTGATGTGATGGCAGTATATAGGGTGATGTAATGGCAGTATATAGGGTGATGTGATGGCAGTATATAGGGTGATGTAATGGCAGTATATAGGGTGATGTAATGGCAGTATATAGGGTGATGTGATGGCAGTATATAGGGTGATGTGATGGTAGTATATAGTACAGGGTGATGTGATGGCAGTATATAGGGTGATGTGATGGCAGTATATAGGGTGATGTAATGGCAGTATATAGGGTGATGTGATGGCAGTATATAGGGTGATGTGATGGCAGTATACAGGGTGATGTGATGGCAGTATATAGGGTGATGTGATGGCAGTATACAGGGTGATGTGATGGCAGTATATAGGGTGATGTGATGGCAGTATATAGGGTGATGTGATGGCAGTATATAGTACAGGGTGATGTGATGGCAGTATATAGGGTGATGTGATGGCAGTATATAGGGTGATGTGATGGCAGTATATAGGGTGATGTGATGGCAGTATATAGGGTGATGTGATGGCAGTATATAGGGTGATGTGATGGCAGTATATAGTACAGGGTGATGTAATGGCAGTATATAGGGTGATGTGATGGCAGTATATAGGGTGATGTAATGGCAGTATATAGGGTGATGTGATGGCAGTATATAGGGTGATGTAATGGCAGTATATAGGGTGATGTGATGGCAGTATATAGGGTGATGTGATGGCAGTATATAGGGTGATGTGATGGCAGTATATAGGGTGATGTAATGGCAGTATATAGGGTGATGTGATGGCAGTATATAGGGTGATGTGATGGCAGTATACAGGGTGATGTGATGGCAGTATATAGGGTGATGTGATGGCAGTATATAGGGTGATGTGATGGCAGTATACAGGGTGATGTGATGGCAGTATATAGGGTGATGTGATGGCAGTATATAGGGTGATGTAATGGCAGTATATAGGGTGATGTGATGGCAGTATATAGGGTGATGTGATGGCAGTATATAGTACAGGGTGATGTAATGGCAGTATATAGGGTGATGTGATGGCAGTATATAGGGTGATGTGATGGCAGTATATAGTACAGGGTGATGTGATGGCAGTATATAGGGTGATGTGATGGCAGTATACAGGGTGATGTGATGGCAGTATATAGGGTGATGTGATGGCAGTATATAGGGTGATGTGATGGCAGTATATAGGGTGATGTGATGGCAGTATATAGGGTGATGTGATGGCAGTATATAGGGTGATGTGATGGCGGTATATAGGGTGAGGTGATGGCGGTATATAGGGTGATGTGATGGCAGTATATAGGGTGATGTGATGGCAGTATATAGTACAGGGTGATGTAATGGCAGTATATAGGGTGATGTGATGGCAGTATATAGGGTGATGTGATGGCAGTATATAGGGTGATGTGATGGCAGTATACAGGGTGATCTGATGGCAGTATATAGGGTGAGGTGATGGCGGTATATAGGGTGAGGTGATGGCAGTATATAGGGTGATGTGATGGCAGTATATAGTACAGGGTGATGTGATGGCAGTATATAGGGTGATGTGATGGCAGTATATAGGGTGATGTGATGGCAGTATATAGGGTGATGTGATGGTAGTATATAGTACAGGGTGATGTGATGGCAGTATATAGGGTGATGTGATGGCAGTATATAGGGTGATGTGATGGCAGTATATAGGGTGAGGTGATGGCGGTATATAGGGTGAGGTGATGGCAGTATATAGGGTGATGTGATGGCAGTATATAGTACAGGGTGATGTGATGGCAGTATATAGGGTGATGTGATGGCAGTATATAGGGTGATGTGATGGTAGTATATAGTACAGGGTGATGTGATGGCAGTATATAGGGTGATGTGATGGCAGTATATAGTACAGGGTGATGTAATGGCAGTATATAGTATAGGGTGATGTAATGGCAGTATATAGGGTGAGGTACATGTGCACCGTGTAGATGAGGACATGATACAGCTGCAGCACATGTGAGTGACCACATAGGATGGACATACATGATGAACTGACAATTATAGTGGGTGCAGCCAGGATGATAAATACACCCGGACTCCGCCTCTGCATCACCAGACACCCGCCGGGTCACAGCACAGCTGTCCTATAAGCACTCACCCATCTCCCACTACCACGCATTTGATGGCCTGCATTTCGCGGGCGAATGTGAACCGGTTGAAGGCAAAACACCGGAGATACCGGGAGCTGAGAAGCCTGGAGGAGCCGAAGTGACGAGAGATGACACATCCGAATGTCGACGGAAATAGCCGAATGTCAGTCCGAATGCTGGCGGAAAGAGACGAGACGTGGACCATAGGGAAGAGCAGGAAGACGGAAATAGCCGAATGCTGGCGGAAAGAGACGAGACGTGGAGCATAGGGAAGAGCAGGAAGACGGAAATAGCCGAATGCTGGCGGAAAGAGACGAGACGTGGAGCATAGGGAAGAGCAGGGAGACGGAAATTGCCGAATGCTGACAGGCGAGACACGAAAGCCATAAAATACGGAAATACCTGCGCTATGAGGATACAGAAATAAATGACCGTACTGCAGCTGAGGAGACTTGTTTCTTGTAGTCTCAGATAATATATGTTATTACCAGCAACAAATTAAGAATATGAAGCACATTTTTCTCAATTAGGCCTTGTTCACATTTGCTTTTGAGGCAACGTGAGGGCCTTCATTGCAGATGCGGTCGAAACTACCAGACAACGCAGCACGCAGCGCTATTGTTTTTCCGGTAAAGCCACGGACACCGCGACTGAACCTATTGAAGTCAATGGGTGCTGCAACTGAACCGGTGTCAGGTATTTTCGTTGCTCTGCTCCTATGACACAGCAGAGCAACAGAAACCGTGAACATTTATACATTTGGCTACAGACGACAGCAGAATACCATATTATTTTGGACAACACTTCACCCCAGTTAGGCCTCGTTCACATCTACATTGAAGGCACCGTTAGGGGCCTCCGTCGCAGAACCGGCCAAGATTACCGGAGACAATAGTGCAGCATGCGCTCTGGTAAAACTACGGCCACCCCGACGAAAAACCGACAGAACCCATTAAAGTAAATTAGTTCTGTCGGCCGTCGGTGGAATGGCAAGAAAGAACTGGCAGGTTGGCCAACAGCAGTGGTACCAAGTGGTAGCTGCCCCTATGTGTGAGGACCGCTTGTACTTGGTTGCAGATGAAGACCATTTGAAGTCTGTTACATGGACCTCTAATTTAGCCGCCCCTTCTTCTAACCCCTGTACATATAAATATTTGAGATGGGGATGGCCCAATACAAGAATTGTTGTTAGTTACCACTTGGGTGATGTAGTCAGAGTCTTAGGGGTGTGAGTGCATCACCTGTCACTACTGAAGGGGGCGCCATTGGTCCCAATAGTCTGGGCACCCGCAGCTTGCATTCCCGATCTTCGGACACCTACACTTGGTGTCCGAAGTTATGTAAAGGCAGACGCACGCTACATTCCCTAGTTTATTAGATCTTGTTTGGGTACTGTATGATTGTAATATTGGGGCACCAAATGGTAAATCATATAGAAAGGGGGCATCAATAGAACGTAACCAAGAGGCCACCAACCAAGGCCGGCCCTGGACGTAGTGTTATATATTTTTTTTATATAAAGTGAAGATATTGTGAAGAACAGTGTATGTGAACAAGGCGGAGGTAAAATTAGGGCTATAATGGCAGCAGACTTAGGGGATCGGTGGTGGACTTGACGTGATATCGATGTAGGGAATCTCCAGGCGTGTAATCCTGTAAGTCATTCCTTCCCAAATAAGACAACAGGGTAAAAAGAATGCTGGAACTATATTTATGACGGACAGTATGGTTGGCACTACATTTGGGAACTACGGCTGACAAGACTTACAGGGGTTGTCCAGGCACAGACAACTGATGACATATCCACAGGATGATTGGTGGGGGTCCATGTAATGCCATACGTAGTTCAGAAGCAAATGAGAGATGAATTGGCATGGACCTCGACTACGGGTGAGACGCTGTATAAGTACAGAAAAAAAATCAACCACAATGTAGAATACATAAAAAAAAATCTTTATTTAAAAATAATTACAAAACATACAAAATGCATTACGTAAAAAATAAATGACTATATCGTGATCAGGGAATGTGCAGACAGTATTGAGAAGTGCCCCTCAGGTCTCATACAGCTTTATATGTATGTGACTCATTGAAGGCACTTACGGACTCTGGTTCTAGATTTGAACCGTTTATGGCTTATTGAACATAAAGAGCAAGGACAATTTGGCTCATTTCCTTCCACTGGTGGAGCCAAGCGGTGTACTAATGTAGTTTAGGATGGCGCTTTGTAGAAGGCTGGCTCTCTGTGCTTCTTCCTCTCGCATCCTTAGATTCTCAGCATCCTTCAGTCTCAGCTTCTCCAAAAGGGAAGAGATCTCACTTTCTTTATCCAGCAACATCTCACGGTGGGTATTGGCCTGCACTATGATGACAGAACAAAACTAGACTCATAATACAATCTACAATGACGGGATGCATTGTTACATCAATCTCCTCTATTAAAGAAGACCTCCAGTGGAAACACAACTTTCCATGTCTGCACCCCCCCCCCTGACTGTATACCACTCTCTACACTTCTCTTATGTATACTGTACTTACTTTTTGAACTGCTGCCTTGTCTGTGCTCTAACAAAGCTTGATTCTTAGATTTTCCTAGCTTTCTCATCCTCTCTTTACTTTCTCCTAGGCAGAGGCGTAACTACCGCTGTAGCAGACATAGCAGCTGCTACGGGGTCCACGGCATGAGGGGGCCCGTGATGCCCGCCGACATGGCCCCCCCCATGCCCACTGGCGCCGCTACAAGCCAATATGGCTGCTACAGCGGTAGCGATACCACTACGGGGCCCGGGCCATCTGGCCCCTGACATTTAGGGCCAGGCAGCACAGGCCCCATCATGCCCGGTGGCGTCGCTAGCACCGGAGGGGCCCCAATGCTAGCGACAGCCACATTCACTTGTATCTGCGTCCTCAGGATGCAGATACAATTGATCACTATAGGCTGCAGGCCACATTAGGCCTGCAGCCTATAAGACGCTGGGAAGTCTCACACAGCTGGGAGCTCTGTGGCACTATGCAAAAGGGGGGAGCTGTGTGGCACTATATACAAGGGGGGAGCGGTGTGGCACTATATACAAGGGGGGAGCGGTGTGGCACTATATACAAGGGGGGAGCGGTGTGGCACTATATACAAGGGGGGAGCGGTGTGGCACTATATACAAGGGGGGAGCGGTGTGGCACTATATACAAGGGGGGAGCCTTGTGGCACTATATACAAGGGGGGAGCCGTGTGGCACTATATACAAGGGGGGAGCCGTGTGGCACTATATACAAGGGGAGGGATGTGGCGCAATCTACAGGGTTTGTGTGTGGCTATCTACAGCAATCTGTGTGTGGCGCAAATTATAGGGGTCTGTGTGTGGCACTATCTACTAAGGAGGGCTGTGTGGCACTATATACAATGGAGGGAAGTCTGTGTGACACTATTTACAGGGGGGCTTTATGGCGATAGCTACAGGGGGGATTTATGGCGATATCTACAGGGGGGCTTTATGGCGATATCTACAGGGGGGCTTTATGGCACCATCTACAAGGGAGAGGTGGGGGGACACTATCTACAAGTGGGTTGTGACACTGTCTACAGTGGGGGGTTGTACAGCACTGTCTACAGGGGGCTGTATTGCACAATCTACAGGGGCACTATCTATAAGGGGCCTGCATGTGATACCTGGGGTCGGGGGGTCAGTTAAACTTTTGCTATGGGGCCCAGTCTTTCCTAGTTATGCCCCTGCTCCTGGGCCGTACCTTTCTGCTGTCTCTCTAATGCAGAGATCTTCTCCTTCAGCCCTTCCTGTGCTGTCAACTCAGCTTCAAGGTGCCCCATCTGCTCTTGCAGCTCAACTCGGACCTTTGTTACTTCGGACACCCTCTCCTGGTCCTTCTTTGACAATTCCTGCAGAGAAAATGCAGACCATCACAGCTGCGCTAAGCCAAACATGCAGGTGTAAAAGGTGTTCAAGTCCTTGATAGTAAAGCAAGTCCCCCATGTTCCATAAAATGTACCAACACCTTATCTACTATCAGGAGATTCTACTCAAAAAATCTAAGCCCATTTCATATGGCAACACGTTGTCTCCTGTACTTTAAAGTGAATTTTCACTCTTCCCTGCAGTATGTGATACACTCGCTAATATACATTCCGGTCCCCCGTCGTGCGGATTCTGAGATTTCCATAGATTTTTATGGCGCTGCCGAGGGACCGGAAGTCTAGTTGCACAGTCTTCTTATATGACATACGAATTAGTCATGTGACTGCTTGTACATAGAGTACAGCGGGGTCGGTCACATGACGACGAAGAGTAGTATTGTCCTCAAAAAAGGCTGTGCCACTAGACTTCCGGTGACCCGGCAGCGCTATCAAAATCTAAGAAAATCTCAGAATCAGCGTGACAGGGACCGGAATGTATATTAGTGAGTGTATCACATACTGCAGGGACTACACTGATAATAATTGTTGGTCCCCACATAATTCCTTTAAGCAAAAACATCACTACTGTTCCGGGTGCTGTGCGTGATGTAGGACTGTGAGAACCTTGGTTCGACTACAACTTGCCAGTTTAGAGAAGGGTACAACTGTTAAGATTATGGACACTGTGGGGAAGTGTTGTTTCAATGTGCCAACACCGGAATATAAGCTCCCGTGCCACTGACCATTATCTGTGATTCTGGATATTTTTTCCAGTCATACCCACCTGTTGCAAGCCATCAATTCGCCTTTTTAGACCCTCTATTTCCAGGCTCAGTTGGTTGTTTTGAGATTGTAGTTCCCCAACTAGTTGCTTCTGTTGTAAAACTTGACTCAGAGTCTGATCACGGGACTGAGTTAAGGTTCGTATCTTGTCCTGCAGAATGGCGGCATGTTGCTGCTGCTCAGAGAAACATTTACATTTGATTAAGTTCCTGAAGACCAAATATAATGTGGTAAATACCTAAAGTTTTAGTATGGAGCCATATAGATTATATTAAGGAACAGCATAAGTAACAATTCCTTAGACAATACCCCCAGTGGAAACCAAACTTTCCATGTCTGCACCTGACTGTATACCACTCTCTACACTTCTTTTATATATACTCTACTTACTTTAGAACTGCTGCCTTGTCGGTGCTTTAAAAAAAGCCTCCATCTTGATTCTTAGATTCCCCAGCTTTCTCTTCCTCTCTGCTTTGCTATCTATCCCATGATAATTTAGCACAGAATCACATGACCAGCTAAAGACCACACCATTTCTGCATGCTGGGGGACACTGATTATCATTCTCCTAAATAAGCTGAGAAACCATAAGTATACAGACAGGGAGGCTGCGCTATATTCTTCTACATTATACCTGTGTGACAGGAACCTGTGTAAGTATCGGTGGGGGCTGATGATAGAAGTTTCTGTCCTCCCCTGTGTAATACTATTGGGGTACAGGAACTGCAGAAGCCTGTGATGGGTGACACATAGATCTCTATAGACCCAAGTAGAGAAAGTAGTCACCGAGCCGGATTCACACTGCTGCTAAGCAACCGCCCCGGTCTGATATATAGAGAGAGAAGCAGCAAGAAATATAACAGGACACATGGAATACCAGAATGGTACACAGGGGAAAGTTTTGTTTTGGCCGGAGTGTCCCTTTAACGTTAATATTATTCAACAGAAGATAAAAAGCAGGAATACGTCGGGCAAAGCCACCATCGTATAGGAATGTATACATAGAATGAACATTTATTGAGCACACAACGCGTTTCAAGGTTGATCTGACCACTTCCTCAGGTACATAAAAATGTTAAATGGGTTATCTGGGATTTTAAAAAATTGATGACCTATCCTTGAGATAGGCCATCAGTGTTAGATTGGTGGGGGTTTGACTCACGTCACACCTGTCGATCAGCTATTTGAAGGGGCCGTGGTGCTAGTACGGGCGCTGCAGTCCCTTCATTGTTTACATTGATTTCATATTTGTTCGTACTTGGACACGCCGTCACTTTCATAGCGGCAGCTCAAGGTACTGCAGCCCTGTCCCATTTACTGAATGCATCCAGTGCGGTGCCGGAAATGACCACTTTCCTTGCAACAATTAATGACATATAAAACCATAAAAAGGTAGAAGATACAAATGACAACAAACATAAATAAATCAATGAATAAAATGATATAATAATACAAAAAATGATATTAATAAAATCTCCATAACGACTAAAGAAAAGGACAATTTCCCCATGTATGGAACTCAATCACATATAAAACAGTAACAGGTAGATGATAAATGTAAACAATATCGCTGTTCTTGTTTCTTCTGATTTCTACAAGGATGAACATTTTAATATGACTGACATCAATGCATTACTTCCTACACGGTCAGCAGTTCTTTGATTTTAAGTCAAGCTTTTTTTCGGACGCTGCAGACCGATATTGAAAGCTAAAGATTATGCCGATCCTGTGGTTACGACTGACCAGATGGTAGAGATCTAGATAATCCTCACCTCTTCCTGAAGGGCCGTGCTCCTTGCTTTCTGAACCTCTCCTTCGGCCTGGGCGCGTTCATTGGCCAACGTTAACTTCATCCTGCTCAGTTCCTGCCGAGAAAGATCAATACCATCATTGATGAAAGTGGAGAGCGGCCGACCTGGGGCGGTTTTAGTCGAAGTAGATTTAATAGTAGAGGGCTTATATATTAACCAAATATAAAGAACTGCAAATCTGTCACATCAATGATGTTCCCGATAATATTTATGTCATACGCATGTTCTGGATCATATTCAGACACAATATACAGTCACATTATTATTTAAAGGGGTTCTATTACACGAACACCATTTAAGGTATAATGGGTCTGACCGCTAGGACCACAGTGACCCCAAGAACAAGACTGCCTGTTCCCCCAATGATGACATAGTTGGCCACATACGAGCAGTTCCTCTGCATTGAAGCCTATGGGATACAGAAACAGCTGTCTAAACCTAACTGCATTTAATCCCGATATCCTACTCTCTCCATATAGACATTGATAGGGGTCCAGAACGATGAAAATGATCTTAGCACAGGGTTCCCTCCAGGCCACAGGTAGACAAAAAGCAGCTCTGTAGTGTAAGGATCGCTTTAAAACTACCCTGAACGCCTGTCAGTGTGACGTGGGGGAGTAAGAGATTAAAGAGGACCTGTCATCTCTGTCTGTTTTAGGAAATAATTGCATATTCCCCATGAAATAATGTTGAACAATCTTTTCTTAGAAGTCTATGTTGTGCCATTCCTCTGTTGTTCCTCCTAGAAATGTATGAATAAATTAAACAACTGGGTGTTACCAGTTGGGGGCGTGTCCCTACACAGACTGACACTGTCCAATCAGTGCTGACAGAAGGAGACTGTAGTGACACACTTATTTGATAAGAGGACTAGTAACACCCATACATTTCTAGGAGGTAGAACAGAGGAAGGGCACAATGCAGAGTTCTAAGAAAATGTGTTCCACAATTGTTATTTCATGGGGAATAGAAGTATTTACGAACATAGACATGTCAGGAGAGGTAACAGGTCCTCTTTAAGGTTGACTGCAGTTATATCTGAATTTTAGGGTGATTCGAGGCTCCAGTCTCACCCAGGCCCCCGATGCCTTAGGGCGCAAACGTTTTTCTCCGGATAAAAAGGACAGAATTCCGGAAGTGCTCCACTTATGATGTAGATGTGATAAAATAAGAATACAATAAGGCAATTGACATATTCCAAGTAGGCCTTTTAATGTCAGAGACTGCTAGGTTTAGGATCCCTAAACGACATATTATTAATAGGTTTTTAACGCAAAGAAGCTTTTAAAAGGAAACAAGTTATATGATTGGTTCATGTTATTAATGGAGCGGCTTGTAGATTATGATAAACCTCTAACATTGACTGATGTCCCACATTAGTGTAGGAGCTTCCCAAGAAACATGGGCCTAGGGAGCATGGCTACCTTCTCACGCCTGACACTGGTGCAGATTTTATTACGGCTTTAGTGTCATTGAACGTGTGAGAATGTAAAGATTTACAATTAAACGTCGCCGATTTTGGCCTTGAGGACCTGAAGATTTTTTTCAATTTTGCTTCTGTATTCCAGCAGACATAACTTTTTCATTCTTATGTCTCAATTGCCTTGTTTTTTCCAGGGGCCGATTTGTACTTTTTCTACACTATACACCACAATGTCTAATATTTGGTGTGTATATAAACTTTTGTGTATGTTTTCTTTACTGCAAGTATGCCAGGGCTCCAGATGGCGACTAAAATGTGACCAAAAAATATTATGTGGCTCCAAATTAACCTTTGTGTTTGTTTTTTTAAAATCTGTTTTAGCTTGGAGCGGTGCTTCATAAACATAGATTTATAACAGCCTGCAGCTGCCACCAGAGGGAGCATGGGAGCTTACTGTGTACTGGGTTATTTTTCCTCTAGTGGCGGCATCAGGTAGCCAGAAAGAAGAGCAGATCATTTCTTGTAAACACTGTGGTCAGTCACTCCAGTCTAGTGTAAGCGCTGCCGCCGGTCACTCCACAGTCTAGTGTAAGCGCTGCCGCCGGTCACTCCACAGTCTCATATACGCGCTGCCGCCGGTCACTCCACAGTCTAGTGTAAGCGCTGCCGCCGGTCACTCCACAGTTTAGTGTAAGCGCTGCCTCCGGTCACTCCATAGTCTCATATACGCGCTGCCGCCGGTCACTCCACAGTCTAGTGTAAGCGCTGCTGCAGGTCACTCCACAGTCTAGTGTAAGCGCTGGCGCCGGTCACTCCACAGTCTCATATATGCGCTGCCGCCGGTCACTCCACAGTCTAGTGTACGCGCTGCCGCCGGTCACTCCACAGTGTAGTGTACGCGCTGCCGCCGGTCACTCCGCAGTCTCATATACGCGCTGCCGCCGGTCACTCCACAGTCTAGTGTAAGCGTTGCCACAGGTCACTCCACAGTCTAGTGTAAGCGCTGCCGCAGGTCACTCCACAGTCTAGTGTAAGCACTTCCGCCGGTCACTCCACAGTCTAGTGTAAGCACTGCCGCCGGTCACTCCACAGTCTAGTGTAAGCGCTGCCGCCGGTCACTCCACAGACTCGTATACGCGCTACCGCCAGTCCATCCACAGTCTAGTGTAAGCGCTGCCGCAGGTCACTCCACAGTCTAGTGTAAGCGCTGGCGCTGGTCACTCCACAGTCTAGTGTAAGCGCTGGCGCTGGTCACTCCACAGTCTAGTGTAAGCGCTGCCTTCGGTCACTCCACAGTCTCGTATACGCGCTACCGCCAGTCAATCCACAGTCTAGTGTAAGCGCTGCCGCAGGTCATTCTACAGTCTAGTGTAAGCGCTGCTTCTGGTTACTCCACAGTCTCGTATACGCGCTGCCGCCGGTCACTCCACAGTCTAGTGTAAGCGCTGCCGCCGGTCACTCCACAGTTTAGTGTAAGCGCTGCTGCAGGTCACTCCACAGTCTAGTGTAAGCGCTGCTGCAGGTCACTCCACAGTCTAGTGTAAGCGCTGCTGCAGGTCACTCCACAGTCTAGTGTAAGCGCTGCTGCAGGTCACTCCACAGTCTAGTGTAAGCGCTGCTGCAGGTCACTCCACAGTCTAGTGTAAGCGCTGCTGCAGGTCACTCCACAGTCTAGTGTAAGCGCTGCTGCAGGTCACTCCACAGTCTAGTGTAAGCGCTGGCGCCGGTCACTCCACAGTCTAGTGTAAGCGCTGGCGCCGGTCACTCCACAGTCTAGTGTAAGCGCTGGCGCCGGTCACTCCACAGTCTAGTGTAAGCGCTGGCGCCGGTCACTCCACAGTCTAGTGTAAGCGCTGGCGCCGGTCACTCCACAGTCTAGTGTAAGCGCTGGCGCCGGTCACTCCACAGTCTAGTGTAAGCGCTGGCGCCGGTCACTCCACAGTCTAGTGTAAGCGCTGGCGCCGGTCACTCCACAGTCTAGTGTAAGCGCTGGCGCCGGTCACTCCACAGTCTAGTGTAAGCGCTGGCGCCGGTCACTCCACAGTGTAGTGTACGTGCTGCCGCCGGTCACTCCACAGTCTCATATACGCGCTGCCGCCGGTCACTCCACAGTCTAGTGTAAGCGCTGGCGCCGGTCACTCCACAGTGTAGTGTACGTGCTGCCGCCGGTCACTCCACAGTCTCATATACGCGCTGCCGCCGGTCACTCCACAGTCTAGTGTAAGCGGTGCCGCCGGTCACTCCACAGTCTAGCGTAAATGCTTCCTTTATTTGTAATGTTCATTTTTAATTTGGTGACCAAAAAATATAATTTTTCTCCTAAATATTTAGACATAGAAGCCAAATATCCCCAAGCGATGTTTTTAGCCTAGAGCCCTTAAGACTAAGAAGCTATTTTAATACAAATGCCGGATTTCCGGATCTCTTTTGGTACCGGTGATGTGTGTATATTTTAAAAGGCACTAAAAATGTGTCACCTCACCTCGTCAAGTGCCAGTTTTGTAGCTTCAAGACGCTGCATCCGTTCTTGCGTCGCCCGCTCACCGTCCTCCATGTGACGCGTCATGTGCTCTACCTGTGATCACATAAGAGGTTAGAGATGGTCACTGAGATGGTAAGAGCCAACAATATCAATGGAATTAATCTATCTCCTTACTTCTTTCTGACGCAGCGTACTGGCTTCATCTTGTGACTGTCGGAATCTTCTCTTCTCTGTTTCCAAGCGTTCTGTGAACAAGACACAATTGAAATAAATAAAATAAATGAATACCTGCGTTTCATCCGGTCTGAGCTAGATCGCTCCGTCCTTGCCTTCCGCCTGCACAGCCCGCAGCTTCAGCTCTGCACTCGTGTTCGTCAGTTCTTGCTTCATATCAAACAATTGGTCCTGCTGCATCTTGCACTTTCTCTCCAGCTCATTCACCTTTAGGTTATAAAAGCGGATAAAATAAAAAAAAAAAAGATAAAAATAAATGCAACTACCAAAACAAACTGCTACAAGCAATGAGTGCTCCAATACAAGAGACCTGTTAAAGCAGTGATCCCCAACCACCGGGCCACGGACCAATACCGGGCCGTGGATCATTTGGTACCGGGCCGCGGTATCTGGTATTCGCCTCGGTGGCCGCAGGGAATTGCGGGCGAAAAATCGCACCAAATTATGGTGCAGTTTTTCGCCCGGAGTGTCCGCTGCGGATAACTACTGAGTGGATGGCGTTTTATCCTAGGAGACCGCAGCAGCCTGGAGCAGTCCCATGGGATGAATCGTCATCCCAGGAGGCCGGCTTGGAAGAAGTAACAGACTACTGAGTAAGCAGAAGATTTTTGTTGCATTTTGGTGTTTTTTTGCAGCGGAATCGCTGCTATTCTGCAGCAATAAATGCAACATCTGCTATTTGTAAATACAATTGACATGCTGCGGAATAAAAGTCTGCAGCGCATGTCAATCCCTGAGTGTTTTTTCCGCTAAGTATTTACGCAGTGAATGGATGAGATTTGTTCTATTTCATCCACTTTGCTGCTACTGTATTAGACCCTGTTCACACTGACCATTTTGCAGGCAGAAAAAAAAAAAAAGCTGATTTTGACCTGCCTGCATTTTCTTGCCACTGTTTTAGTGTCATTTTCCGGCAGTGGCCATTGAGCGATGCGGGCGAAAAACACAGAGAAAAAGGGTATCTCTGCCTCCCATTGACGGAACCGCGGGAAGAAAGAGCATGTCACTATTTTTCAATGGGAGGCGTTTTCTGGCGCAGATTCCTACGTGGTTTCCACGTAAAAATCAGCGCCAAAAAACTCAGTGTGAACAGGGCCTTATGCTGTGAATTTTCCGCAACGAATTCCGTCACCCCCCCACCTTTCCGTGGAAAATTTGTTTTGCATGAAACTGGTCCTTGGTTAAAAAAAAGTTGGGGACCGCTGTTTTAAAGGATATGTAAACTTTTTTTTTTATTTTTTACTAAAACAATGTTTTTTAGTGCGTTGTGGACCTTTGTAATTTATTTTTATTCAAAATTTTTTTTACTTTTTCAGACACAGCTCCTATGTATCCTGGATACATAGATGTTGTATTGTGCGGTGAAACCTGAATCCGTCAGGTCAGCAGCACATGCAGGATCCACCTGTTATCGATCACATCTAAGTTATCCAATTCCCATTATTTTAACAGATTCACTTATGTCTGAGCTGTAAGGGACCCTGAACACTGGGACCCCACCAAACACTAAAACGATAGGGCTACAACACTCTTCTGAGCACCATGCCCCATCGGCTGCTGTCATCCTCGCTTATGGAAGACATAAAGGCCCATTGACTGTTCTATTGATATGTCATAAATGTATCTGGGGGGGGGGGGGACCCTTTGAAAAGCCCAGATGCCAGAGTTTTTACACATGCACCGTCATAAAGCTAAGTATATGAATGTGGTGCATATACAGAGACCTATTCACTGACTTTACCTGCAGGCGTGGCACAAAGTTCTAACAATGTAAAATTAAGAGCACTTTTAAGTACAGTGAGGTAAGTAAAAACTTTAAAAAAACTGACGTCTTAGTTTTGATCGGTGGGGGTCCGAGCACTGAGACCCCCACCGATCGCTAAAACGAAGCAGCATGAGCGCTTAGCCCCTCCGTTTGTGATCGGCTTTTCTCGGAAAGCTCAAGAATTGGTGTACAGGCTCAATAGACCATCTACGAGCCCCCTACATCAATTGCTCGGCTTTCCAAGAAAAGCCGTTCAGAAACTAAGTGGATCAGCGCTCACCCGCGCGCTTCTGCCGCTTCGTTTTAGCGATCGGTGGGGGTCTCCGTGCTCGGACCCCCGCCAATCAAAACTTCTGACATGTCAAAAGTTTTTTGAAAGTTAAGTTGCCCTTTAACCCTAAAGAACAATAAATAAATACCCTCTGTTGGTCTCTCATACTACACATTAAGTCACAGAGAGACTAAACCAGTCAACAGCTATGATGTTTGCACTATCAATGGAAAGTCCATGTTGTTTTTTTCTTCTTCGACTTCTGCGATTCCAGATTATATTATACTCCTGCGCTAAAGACACCTCCAGCATTACGAGACGTTCGGATATCAGATGCTGATTTAAAGGGATTTTACTGTGTACAGAATTATTTGCAGTTGATAAATTACTTTTAACAACTGTAATATAAAATATGCTACTACAAATACATGATCTCCATGCGATCTGCCGCTTGAAGGCTTGTGAGATTCCTTACTACTTTTGATCTGCTTTGTATACAGAACATTAGGGCCCAATTCTTCTAGGAGAAAGCAAGCACAGATTTAATATTAATACAGCGCTTATAGTCTTGAGTTCAGAACTTGCTCAAGTGCTTATTACAGATAAGATCAATGTCCAGAAGTATTTCTATTATGACCAGCGGGTTGTGGTCCCGCTGTGCTACTCCACTGGTTTGGCTTAGGGCCACCTCTAAGGGCGTTATCTAAGTAGCGGGTAGCTGGACACAGGCTGGTAGCGGGTAGCTGGACACAGGCTGGTAGCGGGTAGCTGGACACAGGCTGGTAGCGGGTAGCTGGACACAGGCTGGTAGCGGGTAGCTGGACACAGGCTGGTAGCGGGTAGCTGGACACAGGCTGGTAGCGGGTAGCTGGACACAGGCTGGTAGCGGGTAGCTGGACACAGGCTGGTAGCGGGTAGCTGGACACAGGCTGGTAGCGGGTAGCTGGACACAGGCTGGTAGCGGGTAGCTGGACACAGGCTGGTAGCGGGTAGCTGGACACAGGCTGGTAGCGGGTAGCTGGACACAGGCTGGTAGCGGGTAGCTGGACACAGGCTGGTAGCGGGTAGCTGGACACAGGCTGGTAGCGGGTAGCTGGACACAGGCTGGTAGCGGGTAGCTGGACACAGGCTGGTAGCGGGTAGCTGGACACAGGCTGGTAGCGGGTAGCTGGACACAGGCTGGTAGCGGGTAGCTGGACACAGGCTGGTAGCGGGTAGCTGGACACAGGCTGGTAGCGGGTAGCTGGACACAGGCTGGTAGCGGGTAGCTGGAGACAGGCTGGTAGCGGATAGCTGGAGACAGGCTGGTAGCGGATAGCTGGACACAGGCTGGTAGCGGATAGCTGGAGACAGGCTGGTAGCGGATAGCTGGAGACAGGCTGGTAGCGGATAGCTGGAGACAGGCTGGTAGCGGGTAGCTGGACACAGGCTGGTAGCGGGTAGCTGGACACAGGCTGGTAGCGGGTAGCTGGACACAGGCTGGTAGCGGGTAGCTGGACACAGGCTGGTAGCGGGTAGCTGGACACAGGCTGGTAGCGGGTAGCTGGACACAGGCTGGTAGCGGGTAGCTGGACACAGGCTGGTAGCGGGTAGCTGGAGACAGGCTGGTAGCGGGTAGCTGGAGACAGGCTGGTAGCGGGTAGCTGGACACAGGCTGGTAGCGGGTAGCTGGACACAGGCTGGTAGCGGGTAGCTGGACACAGGCTGGTAGCGGGTAGCTGGATACAGGCTGGTAGCGGGTAGCTGGAGACAGGCTGGTAGCGGATAGCTGGACACAGGCTGGTAGCGGATAGCTGGACACAGGCTGGTAGCGGATAGCTGGAGACAGGCTGGTAGCGGATAGCTGGAGACAGGCTGGTAGCGGATAGCTGGAGACAGGCTGGTAGCGGATAGCTGGAGACAGGCTGGTAGCGGATAGCTGGAGACAGGCTGGTAGCGGATAGCTGGAGACAGGCTGGTAGCGGATAGCTGGAGACAGGCTGGTAGCGGATAGCTGGAGACAGGCTGGTAGCGGATAGCTGGAGACAGGCTGGTAGCGGATAGCTGGAGACAGGCTGGTAGCGGGTAGCTGGATACAGGCTGGTAGCTGGATACAGGCTGGTAGCGGGTAGCTGGATACAGGCTGGTAGCAGGTAGCTGGATACAGGCTGGTAGCGGGTAGCTGGATACAGGCTGGTAGCGGGTAGCTGGATACAGGCTGGTAGCGGGTAGCTGGATACAGGCTGGTAGCGGGTAGCTGGATACAGGCTGGTAGCGGGTAGCTGGATACAGGCTGGTAGCGGGTAGCTGGATACAGGATGGTAGCGGGTAGCTGGATACAGGCGGGTAGCGGATAGCTGGATACAGGCGGGTAGCTGGATACAGGCTGGTAGCGGGTAGCTGGATACAGACTGGAAGCGGATAGCTGGATACAGACTGGAAGCGGATAGCTGGATACAGACTGGTAGGGGATAGCTGGATACAGACTGGAAGCGGATAGCTGGATACAGACTGAAAGCGGATAGCTGGATACAGGCTGATAACAGAGAGCTGGCGTGGACTGGAATCAGGATGCAAACAGCAACCATTTCAGGACACAACTAGGTTGCACCAAAGTTGCTCAGGCACCAGGTGATCTGAGGAGGTGCATTATATAGTCCAGGAGAAACAGGGATAGAGGATTTTGAATTGCGCACTCTCTGGCTGCCTCTTAAAGGGCCAGCAAGCAGGAGAGCAGGGGGAGAGGCAGGTAGAAGACGCCAGCAGCCACGCAAGGCAGCAGGACCAGGCTGCCGGCAAGGCAGGTATCAGACTTGGCAGCGGGGATCGCCAGCAGGAGTGGCAACTGCCACTGACATTAAATTTTTTTTGTACAGGGAGTACACTACTTTGAATGCCAAGCAATTTAAATACAGTACAGGACGGTCCAGTTTTACTGTGTAATGGTAATGTCTGAGCCGTAATATACTAGTAGTCCTGAGTACGGACATAGTAATACCTTATTCCGGTAGAGCAGAGCTTTCTCATTATTAGCGGCCAGTTCTTGTCTGAGTTTTGCTTCCCGCATTGCAGATTCCTAAAGACAAAAGACATTGCACCATTAGATTAGGCAATAAAGGAAATCAGCTAAGCGGTTTCCTGCTACCAGTATTATTACACAACATGAATCCTATGGGTCTAATCACACACAAAGCCGGCCTTCCTCCTCATTGTAATCGGACTTAAAGGTACACCTTTGAAAGACATTTTTATAAAAAAAAAGTTATCACTATGATTGATGCAACTTTCTAATTACTTTTTATTAAAAATGATTTTTACTTTATGAGATACAGCTGCTTTGTATCCTGTATACTGAGCAGCTATATCGTGTGCGAAGACCTTAATCCATCAGGTCAGCAGGACTGATAGCGGATCCTCATGATCGAGCAGTTATCGATCACATCATAACTTAGATGTGATCGACAACAGGTGGATCCCTTGTGTCAGAGACATGCGGAACCCGCTTTCGGAGTTTAATAATTTATCCGGTTTCTATATCCAATAATTCACGTAGCCATGTGCTAAAAAAATCTGGGCTACAAATTGCAACCACTTAGCCCCATGTTATCTGTGGACATGCATGAGCTGATGGCTAGAAAACTACAGTGGGTAAGAAGCATTTACAAAAATAGCAAAATCGAGTCTTGGGACACAAAGAGTAGCCCCTTCTTTTTATCAATTTGTGGCGTTCGATGCTCACAGGCACGCACTGCCATGTCAGAAGATCTACTCTACTGATCAATTTTGGTTGCGGTTAGGGATTGTGAGCATTATAATGTAAAAATATCTGTAGTGTGTGAATAAACTACTAAGAATCGACCATGTATCATAGCCCAAGTGTTAAATGCATCTAATCCCCTGCACCCCTCCCCTCCCCTCACACCTCTCCTGACCTCCTTCTCCTTCCTCAGTTCCTTGGCATGTAGTTCTCTCATGCTGGAGCTATCCCGCTTTGTTTGAGTCAGGATCACCCCAAGGTCTTGCACTTTCTGCTGTGATAAAGCCAAGGCTGCATCATTCATGTGTAACCTGCAGAGAGAGAGGACACATTTTAGAAGATTGGCTATACAACAACATATGTCTAAGTAAAGGGGGTCTAGACATCTGTGTAAAAAGTGCCAGCCACCTACTTGAAGTTCCATCAGGACAACCTCTGTCTATATGTCCTTTTAGGGTGTGTATATATATATATATATATTATATATATATATATATATATATACTCTTCAGCTCTCGGCAGACAAGGACAAGACTGTGTGATCTCTCGTGAGAGATCACACAGTCTTGGAGTCCTCTGTTGCCGAGAGCTGAAGAGTGAGTGAGAGCGTGCGCGCACGCGCTCTCCTCTCTCCAGCTCTTGCTGTGGCACTGTATATAGTCGTAGCAAGTGGTTAATGAGCAAATTAAACTAAAATAATTAAACAGAGACACATACTAAGAGCGACAGGTCTGTCAACAGCAGCTTGTTGACGGTGTCCAAACAGCAACACAAATTTTTCTATCTGCACCGCACATAGTAAAAATGAGTCATAGCCGAAGAGTGACTTAGCTCTGATTTGCCCTAGAATAAAATGACTCACAGTAGTCCTTACTTGGCCGTCATTGAATTAACTACTGATTTCCTGTCGTCCAGCGTCTCTTGAAGTTTGCTGACTTGCAAAGTCGTAGTCCTGAAGAAGGAACAGAAGAAAAAAAATAAGAAATAGAACAGAAAAATCTATTTTCTAGATGAAGACATCCTGTGGGAAGACCAACCTTGTGGTGCGGCTCATCTCCTCCCTCTGTTTATCAATGGTTCCCATCAAGTCCAGGAACTATAGGAGAAAACACAAAGTTTACAAGAACCTGGAAGATCAACAGGAAAAAGGCTGGAGAAGAGCACGTCACCCACCTGCTTGTTCTTCTCCTGCTTCAAATGATGGACTTCCTTGGTCAGAACCTGCCTCTGATTCACGGTGTCCTTCTTTACCGTCTGTCTCTCAAGGTTATAATCTATGGCCTGTTCTGTAATACAGAGATACTAATACTCAGGTTATATCACTAGAACAGGTATATGGTCCCAACTCTTATCGGTGTCCCCCCCGTCCCCCATTTTAATATGACAGATAGTTGATGTTCTAATATTTTTTTTTTCCCAAATGCATCGAAAATTGATGCAAACTGTCATCATCTGTCCAACTGGTTTCAATATAAAGCAAAAAAAAAAAAAAGTAAGCAAGACCATGTGATGTCTTTCACCAATTAAGACGTTTATGTGCAATGAGGTCTTTAGAGATGACATCTGATACATAATAATTGCCCCTGTCTGGAATAACTCTACATGAGATTGCGGTCTATTCACATTTGCATTTTGAGACCAAGTTCTTAACTTTGAAAAAGTTGAAAAAAATTTGTCACAAGTGCCTCCCATTGTGTTGATCCAAATCACAAAACACATCAGCGTCTACATACATTCAGACAGAACTGCCAACAGGTAAGGCTTCGTTCACATCTGCGTCAGGGCTCCGTCATGTGTTCCGTCTGAGCTTTCCATCAGGGGAACCCATGAACGGGACCCTGAATGAAATAAACGGAATCCATAGGTTTTCGTTTGCATCACCATTGATTTCTATGGCGACGGATCCGGTGCAAATGGTTTCCGTTTGTCTTTGTTGTGTAAGGGTTCTGGCGTTTTGAAGGAATGAACTACGCTATTGATTCCGTTAAAACGACGGAACCCTTGCACAACGGTGACAAACGGAAACCATTTGCACCGGATCCGTCACCATTGAAATCAATGGTGATGCAAATAGTAACCTATGGTTTGCGTTGGTTTCAGTCAGGGCTCCGTTCATGGGTTCCCCTGATGGAAAGCTCAGACGGAACACACGACGGAGACCTGACGCAGATGTGAACGAAGCCTAAGATGTAGATATTGATATAGATCAGGGGTCAGCAACCTTTGGCACTCTAGCTGTTGTGAAACTACAATTCCCATCATGCCCTGACAGCCAAAGGCTTTATGATGCAAAACGGTCAGGGCATGATGAGAAATGCCGAAGGTTGCTGACCCTTGCTGTAGATGGTGATTTGTATCCACACGAGGTCTTTATGACAACACTGCACCTGACAAATCAAAAGGGGACATGTTATCAGACAGTCTCTCAGTAGTGCAGTCTCAGGCTTTGGGCCTGTAATTTCAATTCAATTATATATATCGGCAAAAAAGACTAAAAACAAAAAATAACTGATATTTTAATATACAGTAAAAAGTTGTTATACATTTCTTCTTCTAGTTCTCCTTAACAAGGTGTTTAGGGCATGCACAAGTGGAGAGAAAAGGCTTAAACAAATAGAAATACCACGTAATGCAATGTTAATGACATGGTAAAATGGACACATATATTTTACATATATATACTAAAAATACAATTTTCTCCCATTTGCTTCAGAGACAAGTGTCACCTGTGGGATCTCTTTGCCTGAATGCTCAAGGGATCTTCTACAGACTCCAAAACGTATGCGACATTGGTAGACGATGAAACATACTACATATAGTATCATGTGACAAACCCCTGAGACTCTGGGGACAAACGCTATGTAAGGCAGCCTCATCATGTCATCACTCAAGAACCATTTAAGATTTACAAGGTTTGTAAAGTGTACCTCCACCTTTGAGGCCACTTTGGAGAAAATATTAATAAAATACACAAAGATCAATATTCTCATATACGGTTATAACCAGAATTAAGCTCATTAGCAGCAGGGTTGAGATAGAAAAACCCAAAGAACACACATGTATGTAAACACACACGAACTACTCCCCCTCCCCTCTCCATACACTTCAATGGGCAGCAGCCGTAACATAGTTTGCAGACACCCGTGTACAGATTTTAGAAGTAAATTCAGAGTGTGTGATCAGTGAAGAGGATGAGGAGTCTGATAAGCGGATAGACTTTATTAATATAGTGTTGATCAATTTCTTATTGCTGTGAAGACTTTATTTATTCCCAAACATATGACATGACGCTCTTTACTTACCAATAGCCTTTAAGATGTCACTAGGGATGTTGTTTCCTGACAGCTCCATCTTCATTATGGTCTTATTGCTCTGAAGACAATCATGAAGTGCTCGACCTCCTAGTAGACCAATGTTATTCCATCGCAGGTCTGTGGAAAGCGATACCAATAGTTGTCCCTTAGAACTTGGCTGCACAATGAGTGAATAACAGGACTAAGAAGAAACTTGTGTTTTTGTATATATGTATCGGTCACCTCCACACACCGGCAATATTGATCTACATTATGGGATCATATAGCACCACCATGAATTTCTAAGATTCTGTGCACACTACATTTTAGCCCTGTTTAGCGTGTAAATCGGAAAAGCTCCCGACATACACGTTAACCATGTCCATAGGGCTCCTTTAGCTCCGTTCCATGGGGCTGGTATATGTGAATATATATTTTGTTTGAGCATGGAATATCTTAGTATACTAAGCTTTTCCATCCCGAGGGATCCAGCCTAAAGGTGTATACTGCACATTATATGTCTTCGAAACATAGGAGCCACTGTATGGACAGTGACATCCGTAACTCATAGACCATAATAGTATCCACTTAACGTATATGTCATAAACAGGGTCATGAGAGTTCAGGACATATACGTTTAACCTATACCTTTAAACTCTATGGTGATAGATGTCACTGCTAGGCATCCGTCACAGCCTACATTTAACATATACGTTAGGATCTTGTAACCTGTCATTTACAGCGAGATCTCGCGAGAGTACGCTTCCTCTGCTGTAACTACCACAGACAGAGTAACGAATTCCAGAGATTGTGAATAGACATCCTGTGGAATGTCTATTCACTGTCTAAACACTTCAGTATTGTTAATGTGTTAGTATAAGACAGCACATAAGGATCTAGCAGGAGTAAATGAATGGAGAGGAGTGCATGATGCTGATTGGTCAGCGTCATACACTCCTCTGTACAACGCCCACTTGGTCTAAAGTAAAAACACGCCCACTTGGGCATTCAGCAACTCATTAGCATAAATCTAAAATCGCGAATAAAGTGGTGAAAATAGATCGTTTTTAAAAAATAAAAAGCATTACTGTCACCTACATTACAGCGCCGATCTCCTTATATAGGAGATCGGGCACTTAGAATGTGGTGACAGAGTCTCTTTAAAGTGTAACTAAACGTTCAATAAACTTCTGACATGTCAGAAGTTTTGATTGGTGGGGGTCCGAGCACTGAGACGCCCACCGATTGCTAAAACGAAGCGGCAGAAGTGCTCGTGTGAGCGCTCAGCTGCTTAGTTTCTGTTCGGCTTTTTCCGGAAATCAATGTAGCAGTGTACAGACTCAATAGAAAGTCTAAGAGCCCGTACTCCGATACATTGGCTTTCCGGAAAAAAACGAACAGAAACGAAGCATCTTAGCGCTCACACGAGCGCTTCTGCCGCTTCGTTTTAGCGATTGGTGGGGGTCTCAGTGCTCGGACCCCCACCAATCAAAACTTCTGACATGTCAGAAGTTTGTGGAAAGTTTATTTACCCTTTAAACCATATTAAAATCCATACCTAATTCTCGTAGTGTGAGGTTCTGTTTCAGGGATGTGGAAAGTTCTTCTGCCCCTTTATGGTTGATCTGGTTATTGCGGAGATCCAATCTTTGAAGAGTCTGATTACAGCTAAGGCCATCGCAGAGCAGGGAGAATCCATCTTCCCACATGCCCAGGTTGTTCCACTCCAAAGTCAGACTGCCACGCGGAAAACAAAAAACGGCATGGATTAAACATTCCTGCGGTACATCTAGTTTTTACATATCATGATATAATCTGCAGCATTGTGTAAATAATTTTCTAACAGTCCTTGCCCCCAGTTCGGCACACCAACTCTGTAAAGAATAACTAGCTTGACATTTTTCTTCCCCCATAAATCAGTAGTAAATATAAAAATATGAAAACTGTAATTTTTTTAATTTACAGGAAAGGGGCATCGTCTTCACTTTCCAGATGTCTGTAGTTCCCCCTTTCTCTGTAAAAGTTCACAAACCACCTCAGTCCCCAAAAAAAGCCATCTAGAGAAATGAAATAAAATAGAAGTCAGAGAGGAGGGGAGGGGGATGCAGCTGCAGTTTTACCCCCAGTTCTTACAGTTCTGAGCCCGCCCATTCATCAAGCATGGAGAAAGAAAATGAGAATTTGCAGAAACTAGTAGAGGAAAGAAAAAAGGACTGCAACATTTTTGACTACACCACATGTAATATACAATGAGAATGACATCATATATTTTGATATAACGTTAGGACCACAATGACACGTCCACTTGATGATAGTAGGGGGGACATCACAGACCTGATTACAGAAGTGTTGTGTCTTAAGAGCTTCCCCAACGCTTCTGCACCTTCACCACGCAGATTATTACCCTACAAGAATAAAGACCGTCTTACTTCAAGAGTCCGCCAACAACCCGAGGACATCCTACAAAGTCCACACTGACCTTCAAGTCCAAGTACTTTGTTACAGCATTACCGCGGAGGCCGTGCAAAATATGTTTTAAACCTGTGAACATAGAAAAGGACGATCCGTAATCACCAACCTATCACTTCAGAGATATAAGGGCATACATTAGTGGCACTACGTGGCACGTACCGTCCTCACTGAGCATGCAGTCACTCAGGACCACGTGGGAGAAAGTAACATCGTTCTGCAAGAGAAGACCCAGGACCTGACAGGACTCGATGGAAATATTTTGGGTGGATAAATCCAGTTTCTCTTTTCCGGACGACTCTCTCATTCCCTGCAGCTCCTTTAACACTCCATCCTGGGGGTCTGATCCCTTCTCTTGACACAACCTGATATATAACCGTTTCAGCTCATCCATCATTTGAGCGTTAATGGAAAACTTCCGGTGCTACCTCCCACGGAAAAACCCAGCAGAGGTCAGTGGAACCTGAAAAAGATAGATTATTATTAAAGGGGTCACCCCGAAAATGGTTTGTTTTTTTTAAAGAAAATTGTCATTTGTATTAGGTTTTTCACCAAAGGAGAATAGTTAGTAATGTAAAGAGGTATATAGGGGGGAAAGGGTAGACTTCAAGGTAAGTGTATACATTACAATCAATATGAGCAGTTAACTCGGAAAGTAAGAACCTATGATAAGCCTGGATAAGCGTCCTTCCGTCCCAAATCAGACAGCGGGAAAAGAAGCGTCCAACTCCCATTGGAATGAAGGGGAGGCGGAAATCTGGGAGGAAAATTTAGCCGATCAAGTGACTAGTACATGAGTCAGAGAGGTGAACCCAAAAAATATATATAATATACATAGGTTGTCAAGTGTAATGGAAGTTTCGTTAGAGTATTCAAAAGTGGAGTGGGCAAATTGACGGGTAGAGTTCATTTTATGCCATGACAATCTAGCAATTTAGTGAATTTGGGTCTGGAGGTTAGGGGGGAGAGATCAAAGTTTGGGGGATTGTGAGAAGTCATCGGAATACAAAGTGATCCCAAATTATCTATCCCAAACCTCCACACCAGGGGACAAACTAATCTCCATGGCCAATGGTTCGATACAAAAGGCGAAGCTTCAGCTACCAGGCTAATCAGGGCAGATTTACCAATGTGCCTAGAATGTGTCGAAAAATGCACCACAATCTGGAGCATTTTGGCATATTTTATTTGATAGGGGAAGGGCTTAGCGGAAAAGGGGCGGGGCTTGAAACGTAACTATGTCGAGTTTAGGATCGTAAACGGTCTGTAGTTGGAGCAATCCATGGGGTCTTACCCTGGCTTCGGGATGGTAGCGGTTCACCTTTAGGGAAAAAACGAAACAAAGGTAATATGTCTGGGACTAAAATGTCATAAATTTTGTATTCAAAATAAGGAAGCCGGTCGGATCCTGGAGATTTGCCACTCAGAAGGCTCTTAACCACCTCAGACAGCTCCTCCAAAGAGATACCAATATTTAAAGAAAATGACTTATGAGAACGGAACCTGACATGCTGCGGCCGGGGTACACAGCGCTCCTTGGCCCTGGCCGCCATCTTTCCCAGGATGCCTGGACCACAACTTGAACTAGAAATATAAACCTCCAGAACGTAATGTCTATGTGAGTAACAACAATGGAGCTTCTCAAGAGCACGTAGAGCCAGTGTTGTTACCCGTAGGTCACATCTGCGGTTCCTCATGGCAAAGTTACATATATTTCCTGGGCATCACCCTGGTCCTTCTGTCGCTTTAGTACCGATATGTTAAGTCGCCCTGCGTCATTGGTACTAGAGCAACGATAAGAACCAGGATGGTACCCGGGATAGGCAAATAATATTCCTCACTTCCCCTTTGATATGGTTTATGGTTTCTCAGCTTCTTTAGGAGAATATAGAGAGAAGGATAATGACAGTGTCCCCCAGCATGCTGAAATGGTATGGTCTTTAGCTGGTCATGTGATGCTGTGCTGAAGCATCATGGGATTGATAGCAAAGCAGAGAAGAAGAGAAAGCTGGGGAAATCTAAGAATCAAGATGGAGGCTTTTTTAAAGCACGGACAGTTCAAAAAGTAAGTACGGTATACATAAAAGAAGTGTAGCGTGGTATACAGTCAGGTGTGGGGTGCAGACATGGAAGGTTGTGTGTCCGCTGGAGGTCTTCTTTAACTTAAATTACATTTTCAGTGCAAAAATCTGCACTGAATTCTGTCATGTCTGAATTTACCAACCCTGTAGAATACATTCAGTGCAAATCCATGGCTAAACGGATAGATTATGAGAACGATATTTTATAGGGGGATTATTATTATTTCCTTATATATAAGATGGGGCTTTCCATTACCACTGATAAATCCCCTTCCTTCTGCCCCGTTGAGGCAAGTTGATGACATAGAGGGGAGTCTATTAATATCAAAGGGCGCTGCGTGGTGTAAAACTCGCCGGGCGCTCCCCCTGGTAATAAAAGCCTTTTGCAGGGGGCCTGGCGGCAATAATCTCATTCTTGAGGGACCCGTAACATAGATAGACGTGGTCTTTAAACAAAAAGATGCATATTTTTGCCGTTATTCATTACAGCCCCAATACCCAAAGTCTTGGGGTCGCTCTCTTCTGAAATTATATTCTGCACTGCCAGGATTTTTGTTGGTGTCGACTAAAGAAATCCTTCCAGTTTGTAGAAAGCTTCGTCATGGCCAAAATAGGAATATTATGTAAGGCCAGGGCTACACTGCGACACCATTTACGTGATTGCCGGGCTCAGATCACATGACGCGACAGGGACCGGTTCCAGCGGAGCCACTTTTACCGGACTGCCTTGGTCCCCATTAACTACTATTGGAATTTACGCCTGACGGGCATCACAACGCGCCTATGGGCATCGCATAACTTGGACGCTGCTTCGCCTTTCACGTCGCGACCACGTACGTCAAGAGTGGTCACCGAGCCCTGACCTTAGAAAAGACAGAAATAACACTACAGAGAAGTAATAATGCACTGCACAGAGAGCCTGAGTTATACAATGAGGGGATATAAACCACTAGTCAGTCCCTGCAGCCACTTACCTCTACCAACTCTCAGTCTCTCCATGTACACACAACATGTAACCAGGAAGAACCTGCAATACCCCAAGGAATGTCACTGAAAAACTACAAGCTTATTAGAGGCGCCATTTTGGCAACGCCGCATCATGAAACTGACAAGCCGTTTATCGCCAAAAACATGGCCGCCCTCAGTGATGTCACTAGAGACAAACTACAGGGTTTGACTTTATCCTCTTGTGTTTAGAATGCACAACAGGCCTTTGCGTGTCAGAGAATTCGGTGATTGACAGTTCTATCCACCAATCAGCTGTCTGCTCCGCGCCGTTTATAGATTATAGGCGGGAGTAGTGGTGAGCGGCAGATAGGAAGGATGGAGCGGGAAGAGGAGGCGGTGGAGTTTTCTAAGGCGAGTGTCCTCCGGCTTTATTCCTCGGGGATGTGATTACTGGATATGAAGTTCTCTGGAGAGGTGGAGTGCATGGCGGGGATTATGCGTGTCTTCATGTATTATGAAACTGGAGGGGTGCACGTCTGAACACTGTATATGTCAACCAAATTTGCTTTGAGTTTAGAACATTTACTCATGGAGTAACGACAGCCACAGCTCCCACAATAATGGCAGTCACAGTGCCCCCGTATAACAGCCACAGCCCCCACAATAATGGCAGTCACAGTGCCCCCGTATAACAGCCACAGCCCCCACAATAATGGCAGTCACAGTGCCCCCATACGACAGTGGCAGCCCCTCACAATCACTGTCACAGTGCCCCCATACAACAGTGGCAGCCCCTCACAATGACCGTCACAATGCCCCCATACAACAGTGGCAGCCCCTCACAATAATGGCAGTCACAGTGCCCCCATGTAACTGTGACAGCCCCCATAAAGCAGTGGCAGCCCCTCACAATGACCGTCACAGTGCCCCCCATACAACAGTGGCAGCCCCTCACAATGACTGTTACAGTGCCCCCATACAACAGTGGCAGCCCCTCACAATGACTGTTACAGTGCCCCCATACAACAGTGACAGCCCCTCGCAATCACTGTCACAGTGCTCCTATACAACAGTGGCAGCCCCTCACAATGATGAGTCACAGTGCCCCCATACAACAGTGACAGCCCCTCACAGTGCCCCCATACAACAGTGACAGCCCCTCACAATCACAGTCACAGTGCCCCCATACAACAGTGACAGCCCCTCACAATCACTGTCACAGTGCCCCCATACAACAGTGACAGCCCCTCACAATCACTGTCACAGTGCCCCCATACAACAGTGGCAGCCCCTCACAATGACAGTGACAGCCCCTCACAATGATGAGTCACAGTGCCCCCATATGACAGTGACAGCCCCTCACAATGATGAGCCACAGTGCCCCCATATGACAGTGACAGCCCCTCACAATGATGAGTCACAGTGCCCCCATATGACAGTGACAGCCCCTCACAATGATGAGTCACAGTGCCCCCATATGACAGTGACAGCCCCTCATTATGATGACAGTCACAGTGCCCCCATATGACAGTGACAGCCGCTCATGATGATGACAGTCACAGTGCCCCCATATGACAGTGACAGCCCCTCACAATGATGAGTCACAGTGCCCCCATATGACAGTGACAGCCCCTCACAATGATGAATGTCACAGTGTCCCCATATGACAGTGACAGCCCCTCATGATGATGACAGTCGCAGTGCCCCCATATGACAGTGACAGCCCCTCATGATGACAGTCGCAGTGCCCCCATATGACAGTGACAGCCCCTCATGATGATGACAGTCACAGTGCCCCCATATGACAGTGACAGCCCCTCACGATGATGAGTCACAGTGCCCCCATATGACAGCCCCTCACGATGATGACAGTCACAGTGCCCCCATGACATTGAAGGCCACAGACACTTAGAACAGTGATCTTTACAATGCCTCCTGGAGCAGTGACATCTACTCCTAATTGTGGCAGACACAGCCGCCATAACCGTGCCAGCCCCTCGTAGTGACAGTCATCCGTAATAACGACTGCCATGGTGCCCAGTCTATAAATCGTGCCCTGCATATTAATCACCTGGAACTGGACTTTTGGGCCGTTTGCGTCAGGTGTAGAAATGCTTTTACCTTCCCGTCTTCCCTGGAATATCAAAACACTGGACCCCTCCTCCCTGAGTCAGTGGGGGGTCCGTCGTGTGACCGATTCAGCACATCATCGTGACGTCACATCCCTGTTGTGGCTTCCCCTTATGATGTAATAGAGCCTAATAAGGCCCTGTTTACACTGATTTTTTTAATGTAGGAACTGCTTCCCGTTGATTTCAATGGGAGGTGGAGGTGTTTTTCCGCAGCGGCTTTTATACACTTGCGGGTAAAAAAAAATAAAAAAAAATCTTCGGCCGTTTTTTGTCGCATTTTGCGGTGCAGTTTTCGCGTAAAAAAACTCTGTGTGAACTCCCCCTAAAAACGAATCATTTCCATTTCTTTCTTCACTTTTTTTCTTACAGAACTTGGTCGCTAAACTGCTGAATATGCACCTGGAAGCCGACAAAACCAAAGGTGCGGGCCAGTTATTCCATGTATACCAGACGTCATACACTACGTTCACACAGGGGGGATACACTGCGTAAAAATACACCGCGTATCCGTCCTGGCGGTCGCAGGGAATTCCAGCCGATAAACCGCACCGAATTGTGGTGCAGTTTTTTTGGCCGGATTGTCTGCTTCGAAAAACGACACATACAAAAAAATAAAAATGTTATAATTACGTAGCCATGGTGACACGTCCCGGGATGACGTTTCATCCCATGTGACTGCTGCAGCCTGTGATTGGCTGCAGCGGACACATGGGATGAAACGTCATCCCAGGTGTCCGGCCTGGACGAAGAAACACAGAATTCTGGGTAAGTATAAGATTATTATTATTATTTTTTTTCTCTGAGTTGCGATTTTTGCAGTGGAATCGCAGCCGGACTGCTGCAAAAATCGCAAGATCTGCTATTTGTTGTGGGTTTTACCTCCCCACTGAATTCAGTGCGGAAAACCTGCCACAAAAAAGCGATTACGCAAATACAATTGACATGCTGCGGATTAAAAACCAGACCGCAGGTCAATTTCTAAGCGTTTTTCCACTTATTTACGCAGCGTGTGGATGAGATTTGTGCAAATCTCACCCACTCTGCTGCTGCTGTGCGAGGGTATGTTTACACGGCTTATTTTCGTCCGTTTTTCGGGGGAATTTTTTTTATGCGGCCGTTTTTCAAAACAGCCGCGTAAAAAAAAAGCGCCCGCGAAAAAGTGCACGTCACTTCTTGAGCCGTTTTTCGAGCCATTTTTCATTGACTCTATAAAAAAAACAACCGTAAAAAAAGCCGCAAAAAACGCGAGTTGCTAAAGAAAACTGCTGAAAATCAGGAGCTGTTTTCTCTTGAAAACAGCTCCGTATTTTCAGACGTTTTTTAGTAAGGCCGGATTCACACGAGCAAAAAACGCGCCGTTTTGCGCGCGCAAAAGATCCATAACAGCACCATGTGACAGCAGCGTATGATGCCTGATTTTCGCGCAGCCGCCATCATTATGACACTCTGTTTGTATGTTTGTTGCACGTGGTGCTTTTCTGTTTTCATTCATAGTTTTGACTCCTGTAGCGCGCATCACGCGCGGCACCCGGAAGTGCGTCCGTGTGCCGTCCGCGGTTTTCACGCACCCATTGACTTCAATGGGTGCGTGCAGTGCGAAACACGGCCAAATATCGGACATGTCGTGAGTTTTACGCAGCGGACACACGCTGAGGGAAAATCACTGACAGTCTGCACGGCCCCATAGACTAGCATAGGTCCGTGCGAGGCGCGTGAAAATCACGCACGTATTATACGTTCCTCAGAATAAGCCCTAAGTTGTGTGCACATACCCTTATGCTGCGAATTTCCCGCAATTAAATCTGTTGAATAAAATCGGCAGTGTTTCCGCTACGTGTGGACTCGGTCTTACTGTCTGAGCTCCTTCTTCCACTGTAGGGTCTAGTTGGGCATTATGTGGGCACATCAGATTGATAATATGCGTTACATAATGGATTGTCTTTCTTGTGTTTCAGTCTCTGGTGACTCCTTACTACTTCTAGCCGAGCTACTTAAAGTGTTTGTCTATGGTAAGTACTACGACCGTTTCTTCTTATGGAGCTGGAGCGTCTCCTGTATCATGGACTGGTCTTCACTCCAGACACCAATCTTATTACCAAATGGTCATAGCTGAGTGACCATGTCAGAAAAGAACATTGGAAACCAACATAATTGTGAATGTGGCATTAATAATATTCACCCTCCAGCAGGGGGCAGCATGTGGCCTTTGATAAAGACAATCTATCATGGAGACAGACCTCTTTTTATTAGATACCGTAATAAAACGAAGGTACTGTGATTCTACACCCACTGAATGGCTCCTGGGACTTCCATCCAGGGGGTTGTAGAGGGACACATAAAAATGTCTGGTGCAACTTTCTAAATACTTTTTATTAAAATGATTTTTACTTTTTGAGATAGAGCTGCTTTGTATCCTGTATATAGAGCAGCTGTATCTAGCGCTGAAACCTGTATCCGCCAGATCCGCAGGATTGAGCGGTTACCGATCACATCTGAGTTCATAACTTAGATGTGATCAGTCCCACTGACCTGACGGATTCAGGTCTCCTCGCTAGATACAGCTGCTCTGTATACAGGACACAAAGCAGCTGTATCTCAAAAAGTCAAAATAATTTTTTATAAAAATTTAGAAAGTTGTACCAATCGCGCTGTGAATCGCCGACACAGCAGTAGCGGCAGTTCACAGTATTACAGCCTTCTCCCATTCCCTTCAATAGGAGAAGGTTGTAAAACTGCTGTGTCGGCAATTCATTGTGTGCAGTGACCGGAATGAAGGGAGAGCAGCACTCGTATGAGCGCTGAGTTCCCTTCAAAACAGCTGCTCAGCGGGGGTCCCGGCAGTCTGACCCCGAGCGATCACACATTGATGCTCTATCCTGAGGAAGTTTTAGGGACTAAACAACCCCTTTAATTTGTGGTGGAAGCATAAAAATAACAAATAAATACTTTCCTCCATTCCATCCATGCGCCTCTTCCCGGTCCAGGTTTCAGACGGGAGCGGACGGGCTATCATTACCAGGTGTGCGCGCCTGGTTCATTCACTTTCACTGTTCTGAAGTCCGATTACAGGTCACATCTCAGACTACCGATTCCCCCACGTTACATCAGCTGAAGTCTCGATGACATCACCCTGTTGGAATATTGGTAGTAGCTAAAATTCACTCCCACAATCCTATTGAGAGAAGGAAGTAAAGTCTGGATTACATCCAGCCCTGACATCCAATGCTAAGTAAGGAACGGTTCACACGGCAGATTTTGCTTGGTGGGTCCCGCCACAAAATCTGCTGCAGAATTATTCTTCCTCCCATTGAGTTCAATAGGAGATTCGGCCAGAATCCCCCGAAGACCGAGAAGACCGCTTTTTCATCTAGCGGGGAAAGAGCGCCCGTTGAAATGAATGGGAGGCTGAATTTTGTGGCGGGTTCCGCTGCAAACATTCTTCTGTGTGAACAGGGTCTAACTGTCTGACTAGATAGTTGCTCTAAAGTAGGACCATTCACTTGTATACGGCTGAGCTGTAGTTCCAGACACAACCCATGGATAAGAGTGGCGCTGTTTCTTGGGGGGTGGAAAAAAAGCAGACCCCTCTTTTGTAATGTCTTTAACAACTGCATGTATAGGACGTTCATCTGATTGTAGGCTACAGTGTCTTGAGGAAAATATCATGACTTGAACTCGCAGGCGTTCTCCTTTTCATGTGCTGTAGTTGTACTGAAATTGAAGGGGTCCCATACTACTTGAAAATGGGGTACAGAGGCTGTGCTGTGGCCAGAATGCAACTTTCCAATATACACCCTCCTCCTCAGGTCTTGGCAGTCGCCGTGTACCGGGTGTTGATATGTTCCCTTGCCCCGTGTTATGAAATAAGCGCTGCCATGCTCACAACATAAGAGCGTGTAACGCCACAGTGCCCCCACAAGTGCTGCTATCCGCTCAGATGCCGGATTAAGAAGGGCTATCTGCCTATGTGAAGAGTCTAGCCTCTCTGCAATGAATGACATGCCCGGCTCTGCATTGGTTTTCTAGAGGCAGCTTCCCGAGCAGCACGTCAGGCCCTGTCTGAGGATGTGCCCATTGTGAACATAGAACATGTAGAGAAGATCCTGCCTCAGTTGGTAAGAAGTCACGGACCCTTGTGTGACGCTTAGCAGGTTGTTGTTGTTTTTTTACCAGTTTGTCATCATATCTCTGTCCTTCCAGCTGCTGGACTTCTAGACGGCATGTCTGCGCCGCCACCATGTCCTGATCCGCTATACCAGAACTTTCTATTTAATCCAACAAGCCTGATCGTCTAATTCTCGAAAGGACATAGAAATATATTCATTGCACGGGCAGAAGTGCATTTCAGACGTAGCTTTTCAAGAAAAAGCCCCAACTAAGAAGGTTTCCAGTTTTCGGTAAATCATGAACCTCTCCTCATTCCTTTATTAGACCTGTCAGCCAGGAGCTCATGCCTTGTCATAAGATTTCCCAGCGCTTCATCAACCCCACCTTGGATCTAGTAATAAACACACCATTACCATGTCTGGGCCTTTTCCGTCAGCTCATCTCTGCTGCCGCCAAAACCAACATCCCTGGAGAAGTGGTTGTCACCCATGTGCCTTACCTTATTAGCACTAGTCCGCCGGAGCTTGAACTGGTTGGTAACTCTTTACCTGCCAAACATATGTGCTGATCTATACCGGCATACAAAACGTTATCTTGTTTGTGTGCAGAATTAGGTCAGCAGCAGCTATTGTGTCTTATATTCCCACCACTAGATGGCGATATTCTATAGCATTGGTAGTGGAAATTTGACTATAAAATTTAAAAAATATATATGTTAGTTCTAATTACTTTGTCCAGGACCTTAACTGTATGACGATCTGCATTTTATATATATATATATATATAATCAATTTGGTGGGACACTGTGTTGCTCACGAACAGTCTTTTGCTATAACCTCCACCAATTTTCAGGGTACTGGAGCACTTTATTTTTTTTCACCATATGTAAATTTGTCTTTGGAACAAGTCATATATTTTTTTTAAAATGAAGTCATCTGCAGTTCTTGGTTGCTTTCGGTGGATAATCATGAATCATGTTGACTGCCAGTATGTCTCCAATGACTAAGGGTATTAGGCCTTCGCTACTCCCTTCAGCAGTCACACTTTCTAGGAACCTATAGTTACAGTGTATGGGGATGTTCGACCATGCTTCAATTTCTAACGTTATTCACGGTCTCTGATTTTCTCCTTCTGTAAGTCGTTGAATCAAATATTGTGTAGTCTGTACTGGAATGACCTATTTAGAGTGATAATGTTTTATTTAAGTTACATAATTTGAAAACGTCAGATCTATTTTTTTATTTTTTTTTAACTTTGAAGCAAACCTACCAAAAGAAGGGTACAAAAGACATGTCCTACATCTATGCTTGAAGATACAGGCCCGAAGACTGAAGCTGCATCACTGAGGAATTCTCGAGATCACGTTTCCGGTTCTCATTTCTGTCTGGTGCACAGTTGTCATGGAGACCTTTGAATAACAATTCTACACCGGTCCTGTGGTCGCGTTCAGATATAGTGGATTTGTTAGGAATTTTCAGTACAATACATTGGATCAGGGTTTTCAAAACCCCATTCAGACATAGCTGATTTTCTTCTGCAGATTTGAAAGTCTGCAGAATGTCTATTGTCATATCAATCAATCATCAATGGTAGCCATATCGCACATATGAACATATAGCTAAGGTGCCCCAATATAGACATTAGATGAACTCTGGGGGGAATGATCATCTAATGTGTAGGGGGGGGGTTGGTACTGACCGCAGCAGATGTTTTTGGGAGAAAGAATTCATAGGAGATAAGTTGCTGCCACAGGTGTCTTGGAGCTTATTCCCTTCTCCCCATTAAGAACACATGCATGCCTATAATACAGCTATCTAAGGTGTACTGCCACCTTTAGGCCAGATTTACACGAGCGTGTTCGGTCTGATATACGGACCGTATGTTGGCAGTATTTCCCGGACCAAACACACTGCAGGGAGCCGGACTCCTAGCATCATAGGGCTCCCTGCAGTGTGTTTGGTCCGGGAAATACTGCCAACATACGGTCCGTATATCACGGACTGAACACGCTCTTGTAAATCCGGCCTTATGCAGAGGTTTTTCACACAAATGAAGGCCTCATTCAGATGTCAGTATTTATAGGCCAAAACCAGGAGTGGGTGCAGAACACTGGAGATGTGTAAATGTTTCCATTATACTTATTCTCTGTGTAGGTTCAACTCCTGGTTTTGGCTTCCAAATACTGAAGGAAAATTCTGACCTAAATACTTCTGTCTGAATGAGGCCTAATGATCTATTAAAGTGCCTGTCCCCTTGTCATTATAGAGGTTATTACCCAGCTTTCCCACAGCCCTGACTGGTCGTAACTTGTATATGTCAGAGCATATCCTTCCTTTCTACATGTCCTTCATGGATGAGAACACCTGTTGAAGCTGTAAGGGCTTGTTCACACTGAGTATTTTGGTGCTGTTTCTGACGTGGAAACCGCCAAAAAATGCCCGAAACCGCCTCCCATTGATTTCAATGGGAGGCAGAGGCAATTCTTCCCCACAAGCGGTTTCAAAGAAGCGACATACCCTTTGGGCGTTTCAGTCTCTGACCTCCCATTGACATCAATTGGCAGCAAAGAAAGCGGTTTTCGCAGCGTTTTTTGTTGAAGAAAATGTGTCGGCAAATGCAAAAAAACTCCATGTGGATATCCGAATAATATGATTTTTTTAAAATATTTGAATGTAAAAATACACACCCATTCCTCCGCTTGTGAGCGTCAAACAGCTTTCCAAGATAACGAAGAAAAGCTTAAAGTGTAACTAAACTTTCAACGGGGAGGGTCCAAGCACTGAGACCCCCCCCCCACCACCAATCTAAAACGAAGCGGCAGATGCACGAGCTCAATAGAAAGTCTGTTAGCAATCAGTTGAGGTCTCGGTGCTCGGATTCCCACCGATCAAAACTTGACATGTTACTATGACATGTCAAAAGTTTTTTTGAAAGTTTAGTTCCCCTTTAACTAGAACTCTTCACTTGACAGAAGAGGACGACTGAAGCTCTGCAATATTTTACAGAAAGACACCATCTAACCACATGTATTCATTCTCTTCTGATGAATCCGCAGCCGGATCACAAGTTGCTTATCTCATCTCCTAGAACTGCTCGTCATTTGCAATTTTGGCCACTCTTCAAAGAATTTTATGGAGAAATGGGGGGAAATAAAAAAAAACAAACATTTTTCATGAGCATCTTGAGAAATACTTCCGAAAACAGACCGAGTCCTTCAGACAGCGTGACTCCTCTCTGTCCAGCGAGCCTCCCAAAAGTTTTTCCCCCTTTTTTCTAAAACATCCCCTATATCCTCTTTTAAACTCGATCCGTCTCTAAATACCAAGTCGTCCCTTTGCGTCTGCTAAAACTATAGCTTCTCTTTGACTCTGCAGTCCGACCCCCTCCCTCCCTTGAAGCATTTGGAAGTCATTAGGCATGAAGGAAAACATTCCCTGACTAGAGACAAAGACAGGTGTTGCTTTGATGCTTGGTGAATTGATATGAAGCCGTGTGTGTAGGGAGGGGAGGAGCAACAGTCACCAAGGGAAAGGAGCCGGCACTTAATATACTTTCCACATGCACTAGGGTGTCGCAGCCGTCACAATTAACCACCTCTTAGCACATAAACACAAAGACCAGGGGAGTGTCGCTATAGACGCAGGTCTGTTTTCCATGCTGCATCAGAGGAAGGGAAATTGTGTAGCTGTATTAAGAGGTGACGCAAAAGATTATGAGGAACACTGAGTGCATTTTATTCCCTGCCGGTTATAAATGCCAAGGATTGTCCCTTTTATCAGCTCCGGCATCTCATGTGTGGCTCAGACGCAACCTCACCGAGGAAGCCGTGCCAACAAAGGACAATTTCAACCCAGGAAAAGCACAAGCCAAGTAAAGCATGGGGTGGAGGAAACGGGGAGTGCAGACAAACTCTAGGTAAAAAGGACCTTTTCAGTTTGGGTTCCTTGTTGTTGGAGGATGAGTAATTAGCAAAGTCAATATGGTGAAGTGGAAAGAGATCAGAGCCAAGTAGCTGACTTCAAAGGCGTTTGGACATTTTAAGTATTCTCCTGCCTCGTTAACACAAGGCGGTGTTGTGCCATCGGAGGCATCATTTTGGATCATTATCCAAAGCAGTTAGAAAACAACTTACAAAAACGGACATGTTCATCCATTAAAAAGTTTTTTTTCCACTTAGAGAACATTACCATCAATCCAGACAAGAGTCTCCACTCTATACCTGATGTCAAGCTCACCGGATTCACGCCGTTGGCTCACATGCTGTCAGTTAAGGTTGTGTGGAACATAAAAGGGCGTATAGAAAAAATGAAATTTTAATTAAATTAGTTTAATGATGCAAACAACTTTCCTAGTGCGTCCCTACTGCAGCGCCACTGAAACAAGACGTGAAACGCGTGTGGCACAATTCACATCTGTATAAGCTCAACCATAAGAACTTGCAAGGGTCTATCGTCAATCAATCCACCATCCAGAACACGTTCCGCAACAGAAAGAACTCATAACTGGTAACCAGACATCTTCGTGCCTCATAGGAATGTCACTTCTTTCCTGAGAAAATAAAAAGCATCAGCAATTAGCATTTGGAGGTAGGAGATATATTTTTTTTTTAGTCTAAATTTCGGACCACGTGGCATCAGCCGTGTGCGCTTATTACCTGGTAGTTTCAGCCACTTGGGTACTTTGCCGTGATCCCTTTGAACTTGTTGATGAGAATCGGGGACTCCAGACTGCTCTTCGTAATTCTCTGGTGCTCTGTGGGCATCCGATGAGCTGGCCTCTGGATGGTCCTCCATCACGGGTGCTGCAGACATAGATGGCACACGTGGCATGGCCCTGTCCAGGTAGAAAGCAATGCCTGAACTCCAGTGAACATGATCACATTGTGCCGTGCTATTTTCATTTAGGGCCTCTTACCTGGCAACTAAAATGTCAGCTTGGGAAGGAGACATTGGTTCATTCACGAAGTGATGCCGCAGGAAATGTTCTGTAGAGTGGGGGGAAGTTGTATTAAAAGATTATGGAAACATTAACCCATTGCTTGTATAAAGCCGTCTTTTGTGGTAAAACTAATATAAGGAGTTAAATTCCACAGGATCCATAGAATCTGACGTACAATGTTTCTAGGTCCCTGTAGACTCCTAGGTTGCCTCTACCTACAATTTACTAAAACTCTGCCCGGGAAATTTTCCCACTTTTGACGTACACAATTGAAACCTGAACTATAAAATTAAAAATATACCACCATGAATAATATTTTCGGAAAGTAACGTCCCGGTCACATTGTGAAAATGCCACTGGCACGTTACCCTCCTAGGCGCCTTCATGCAATTTTGCATCCAAGCATGACGTGTAAATAACGCATAAAAAGTCATGTTTGTGGCTAAAAGATTGATCTGGGCAGAGCCTGAGACACACGATACCGCCTAAAAATAAAAGTTCAAGATGTGCAGAGTTCATACATGTCGCTTAAGCTTATGTCTACATGCATTTATCTTCACAGCAACACCAGAAGTGAATAGACCAAAAATCTCGGCAATCCAGGTGCTGGTAAACATCAGAGTCCTGGAGTCGTGAAATGGTCGCAGAGGTTTGATTAGATGTATAATTGTTCATCTTTTCACCCTTGTAGTAGAAAAGACCCCCCCCCCCCCCCCAACTGTGGTATTCAGAGATCACATATCCTCTCTCACTGGTAAGAAGGGTGAAGAAAAGTTTGTATCCCCCCCCAGGGGTCACTGGAGGAAATGCAGGAGGAGAGATGACGGTAACAAGCTGCGATCTTTCTTCCTGCTATCAAGTGCAGACCCCCCCACCCCCCTCCTCTAACACAGAAAGTAAAGCATTTCATCCTGCTCCCCAGCTTTAAACAAGTGCTGCCCCCTTAATATTGGACCTAGGGCTTTGATCCTGTTATTATTTGAAAGCCAAGATCCTGGGTGTTTTAAAGTCATGATGTATTAAAATAAGTCCACGGCCGAGAAAGGGTTAAAGTGAAGGCCCACCCTAGCACCATTTCTTTGATTGTCCCAATGCATCTAAAATTTGCAAATAGTAAAAAAAAAAAAAAAAGATTACACTTTTGTGTCTACAGCTCCTATGCATCTCCATAGAAACAGACTACAAACAAACGGTGTAGTCTGATCCTATAGTCATACTCCCTTCCATCTGTCCCCTACTTCTGGCTGATCTACGGAACTGGCATGTTCGCAAAAAGCAGGGAACAGATGGAGGGGAGTCGGACTGTAGGATCCGGATAGACAGAGTTTGTAGTCTGTTTCTATGGAGATGCATAGGTCTGCATAGGAACTGTAGACCCCGAAGAGAAGGACATTTTTTAAATAAAGACCATTTGCAAAGCTGCTTCCTTTTTCATTTTAGATGCATTGGAACAATAAATAAAATGTGGTTGCAAAGGTGTTCATACCCTTTAAGCCCTCCGAAAAAGGTATTAATCAACAATAAGCAATAAGGTCTACCTGGCAATCCATGGTTCACTACATTTCTCCTATATGCTTATATAGGTAATTATTAATTTGTTAAAAGGAATTATGTGGGGACCAAAAATGATTATCAGTGTAGTCCCTGCAGTATGTGATACACTCACTAATATACATTCCGGTCCCCGTCACGCTGATTGAGATTTTCATAGATTTTTATAGCACTGCCGGGGGACCGGAAGTCCAGTTGCGCAGCCTTCTTTTATGTCGATAAGACTCTTGTCATGTGACCGGCCCCGCTGTACTCTATGTAATCGCTGTACTACTGCTACTGCTTGTATATAGAGTACAGCGGGGCCGGTCACATGACGAAGAGTCGTATCGACATAAAAGAAGGCTGTGCAACTAGACTTCCGGTCCCCCGGCAGTGCTATAAAAATCTATGAAAATCTCAGCAACGTCCCACCGTGTATGATGACAGTACGCTGCCCTTGTGGCGAGCAATGTACAAAACTATTAGGTTATTGAGGATGTAACTACGTGTGAAAGGAATAGTGTAATGAGGCAAAGCCAAGGAGTGATAGTACATTATATTCTGTGGCTCACAGCTACCAGGACAGGCAAACAACAGGCTGGGCCTTTCAGCAATCTTCGTCTAACGCTACGTTCACGCCTCAAGGGGTCTATGCATTACGAGACCTAATACATGGCAGATGGAATTGGTAGTCCGGGTCAATTCTTACCTCTCAGCTTTTGTGACCCAAAATGAAGAACAGCAGCAGGAAAAAGCTGGGCCTGAGGGTGAGATGACAACCAAGAAGACATCAGTTGTTGCATAAAATATTGTATGCACATTATACACCGGTCAGCCATAACATTAAAACCATTGACAGGTGATATGACATTTATTATCTTATTACAATGGCGTCTGTCACGGGGTGGGATATATTGGGCAGCAAGTGATCAGTCAGTTCTTGAAGTTGATGTGTTGGAAGCAGGAAAAATGGGCAAGTGTAAAGATCTGAGAGAATGACCAGGGCCAAATTGTGATGACTAGACGACTGGGTCAGAGCATCTCCAAAACAGCCGGTTCTGTGGGGGGTTCCCGGTATATAGTAGGTGGTACCAAAAGTATTCCAAGGAAACGACAGGGTAATGGGTGCCCAAGTCTCATTGATGCAAGTTCGGAGCTCAGGCTAGCCCTTCTGGTCTGATCCAATAAAAGGTATAGTGTGGCCCAAATTGCAAAAAAAGGTAATGCTGGCTATGATAGAAAGGTGTCAGGACAAACAGCGCAGAGCTTGCTGCATGTTGGACCCGTCAAAGTGCCCATGCTGAATCCTGTCCAGCGCCAAAAGCACCTGCAAGGGGCACGTGAGCTGTGAACGTCTGGTGCCAGTTATCACCGAATACCTTCAGACGTCTTGTGGCGTCCATGCCCCGACGGGTCAGAGTTGTTTTGGCAGCATGACGGAGATATATATATATATATATATAATATATCCCTCAATATTACAGAAAAACAACAGCTGCAGGTCTATCTGTCCTGGTCTTGTGATGGCTACGCAGGTGAATGGTTCGTTACAAGACAGGGCTCTGATACACATCGGCTACATCCACATCTATCGGATTTGCTGCAGAAAACAGACTAGTATTTAAAAAAGACCAAAAAACCCACTCACTTTCCCTGACGCTCCTGTGGTAACACTACCCTGGTCCCATGCCAGCCTCTGTATACCCGGCCTCCAGCATGACGTGTTGTCACATAAGACAGTCACGTGTTGACGCATCATCGCTGGAGGTCGGCAAGAAAGCAGAGAAGCGTTGCCAGGGGAGGTGCGGAGAGGTTTTTATTTTACATTTTCAGTATAGTGTTTTTTTGTTATTGTAACTTATCTAGACTTGCATATAGGATTTTGCTTGCGAATTTCTTCTTCCCCATTGAATTCAATGGAGAAATCCGCAACAAATCCGTGTATTTTCTGCGGCAGAAATTGACGTGCCGAGCGTTTAAAAATATCCACTGCAGGTCAATGTCTGTGTGGAAAACGTTGCGGCGTCTGGAGGAGATTTGATCACATCTCATCCACTTTACCGCTACTATATTCTGCTGCAGACTTTCCGTTCGTACGTCCGTTACGTGTGAACGTTGCCCTACTGTAACCAGTCCTGTGCCCGTGTGTCCATCACATGACCAGGATTTTTATCCAGTGGAAGTAAATCATAACGATTAATACAAAAAGTAGATCGGAAAATTGTATAAACTTTTCATTATACAAAAAATAACGTTTACGTGCAAAAACTTGACTAGCAGTTTATTACCTCCGGAAGGGGCAACAATATACGTACAAGTGAGGGTTAATAGGAGCCAATAAGCAAAAAAGAAATCAACATACAGTGAATTGGGTCCTATTTCACATTTTATGAAGCCAGTCACTAGGATCACACACACACAAATCACTTGCCATATACCAGGATCCTGAAATACTCTGCGCAGACACAGTCTGAGTGACAGCTGGTGACTGGAAAATACATCTATTGAAAGTGGAACTAAATGCACATAAAACCCGTGTAATTAAGGCCTCTGAAGTGAAACGTGGATAATGTATATTGTTAAATGCCGGTTTGTTCACACCATAGAAATAACAATAAAATTCTCAAGTGAAGACAACGGGTGTAAAGGTCAGTATTTTGCTGCCACCAATGTGTACAATGTGCACCTGAAACCAATGTCTATGGGATCGGAGATTTACACATGGTCTTCAATGCTGACCAGGCCACACACACACAAGATAAAAGTCATCCGAAATGAGTGATTTTGACCAACCATCATTTGAAAAATGAATGCAAAGGATCGTTCACGACGTCTGCCGAAAATGTGATCGGCCAGGTGTGAAAATTTTGTTCGTGTTTGGCAAAAACGACATGTGTATGGCATGATCACCTAAATTTGGTCGATCATTTGCCACTTTGCGCCAGCCCCAGGGAGGCAGTTTTTTTTTTTTGGTTCCATACGAACGAATCCACGGACGACTGATCGGCCGCATCGCATTATCTTATGTATGTGGCCAGCTTTAGGCAGGAGCCAGTCCAGAAAGCTAAGCAGTCTTGGAAAGAGTCAGTGATGTGCCTCATCTTTATAGCGGGTTGTAAAACTACGCAAAGCCCATCATTTCTAGAAGCACCACAACGCTGCCACACAAGGATGGGGGAACTAGATCAAGAGTCATATCCAGCCTCTCTTCTAAATATGATGAGCTGAAGATTAGTGCAAATGTGTGCTCGGGCCCTTATTTCCTATAATGGTGGGGTTACCCATCACCCGGAGGTCCCCTCTTCTATTTGTAGTAGGTGATATCACATCATTCATACATGGTCAATGTAACTGGACAACAATAATAATAAGATGACAATGGAGCATCAGTACATAAATTTCCAATTGCACACTCATAATTCAATCTCTAGGACTATCAGTATTAAAGGGAACCAGTCAGTACAGGTGCCAGTAAAAATGCCCTGGGTGATTTTAATTCGTTTAAAGCTGGTTTCTACCATCCAAGTATATTCTGCAGGCTCAGACCCAGAACAGTCGTGTATGAGCGTAAGGACCCACCTTATAGAAGTCGCCTTGTCGTGGCAGGTGGGCTCACACAATTTGATCAAAATGTGTGCTAAGAACCTCCCTATTATAAGTAGATTCAGCAGCAATGCATATTTATTTTTATATATATATATATATATATATATATATATATATACAGTGTTTAGGTGGCATTGGTGTTCGCAGTGTGCTGTCGCCATTTTCTTGTGTATTGTTTGCAGTCACGTGCGTACTTGCATCTGTACACTTTTTTTGTTTTGCTGGAATTTGCTGATATTTCTGGAATGTGCTGTGCTAAACTTTCTTGTGTATTAGATGGATTCATAGATAGGCATCTCTCTATCTATCCTTCTGTCAATATATCTATGCATCGGTTATATAAAGTGAATCAATAGATGGATGGATAGATATAATCTATACAGCTTTCCTTCCATTCATACAACCAACCAACCAAACTAGATCTCTCATTTTTCTGTTAGTCTATATATCCAATTATTTCGCCATCTGCCCTCTCGGCACGCATCTATTTATCTATTATACTATCTATGAATCAAATAATCTAAAATAACCATATAAAGAGATAGAGGCATGGATAAAAATGTTGATCGTTTCATAAATATATTCATAAATTATTATTATTACTGTAGCGCTTTTAAGAGGTTACGACAGATGGGGTAGTATACTGGGCGTGCGCTGGAAAGAATGCGAGTGGCGAATGCGTGAGACTTCAGCGAGGATGAGAGCGACGTGGCCATACTGTGCCGACATCAATCCTAAGCAAGGGGGCAGAGTTGAGCAGGCTAAAACGGCGAGAACAGGAGCACTTGCGGGGAAACGGACCGCCCCAAGAAACACTTGCAGAGTCATTTTCATACGGCAATAAAGTCAGACAAGGTAATACCAAGCAATCGATAGATATGTGGGGACATACAAGATGATGGGACCGGTTTGGTAGGGCACTGGAGCTGACAGGTGACATCACAATGATAGAGCCGAGCTTATGTCATTGCGTAACCCATTCCCTAGGAATTGAGCCTATACTTGCCTCTTCATGTAAAACGTGAGCTGACCCGTGTGTGGCAGGAGGTGTGGAGTAGTAGTGCGGACTACTCTCGGGAGTGCTGCCACTGTTATCAGGTCAGATGGGAGCAGCACATGAAACAGGGCACAGTATGGGGCTTTTTAACATTTCCTTTTCAATCTGTATTGTGTAAGGTTGCATGGCACCGGAAAACAAAGACAGCTTTCCGTAAACTTTAATTACAAAGTACCAGACATGGTCAAAACTCCGAGAGAGAGAACACTCGCCAACGCTTTGATGTTTCATCTGTAGGGATTTCACTATTTAGAGAAAGGACAGCTTAGAAAGGGGCCCCTTGAAACGCACTAGCCCCCTTTAAACACAACATTTCTTTTATGCACTCGGGAGGCTGGAAAAATGAGGTTTGTGTAGCGTGTTAGTGCTGGAATTTTTTAATAACCTCCTCTCTCTCTCTTTACTCTCCCCCCCCCCCAATTATCGTGGTGAATAATTAACATAGTGAAGGAGATAACTAAAGCCAGCATCTCCCAAACTGAAAGATCTTTAGTTCAAAGCGCGTCCCTCTTTTTTTTTTTTGTCCATTCCCCCTGGTGCCGCCACTAAAACTTCCTTGTCAGTCAATCTCTGGGCAAACACTTCAAAGCCTCGTGAGGAAAAAGGCCCTGAGGGTCATAGAGAATTCATTGCAGGGAGGAACAGGCCGCACATACACCCAGCAATAGAAAAAAAACACAAAGACAACGGGGCTGGGCGACACCGAGCCTCAGATACACAAAGCATAAAGTCATACGGCGAAGAAAAGACAAAAAAAAGTATAAAAGGGTAAAAGAAAAAGTGGCCGAGATGGGGAGAACGGAGAGGAGGTGATCTGTAAATCTGTCACCGAATCTATGTTTGGTTCTTCAGACGTAAACAGCTCTGATGTTCTAGAAGAACATAACAATGGAGTGTCCCCGAGCAGGGAAAGCGGGTGGCATGTGAGGCATTCCTTCCATCCCAGGATGGTAGCAGATTAAAGTGCCACAGGTCTGTTTAGTTTGATGTTTGAAGATCAATGGAACCGAGAGCACTTCAAAGAGTGAGCGGGGATGACTGGCCCAATCCAGAATGCAAACATTTAGAGACACATAGGACGATCTGAAAGGCGAAGCAGGCTTTTGAAATGACGTTTAAGGGTTGAGCGATGTCTTCACAGGGAGCAGATCAAAAGCTTCAGACAGGAAGGAACCACCAGCGAAGAACCAAGTCCTAGGCATCCAGTACAAGTAGGCTATAATTATGGGGTCTGCGGCCGGCCGGGGGGAATCCGAGGGCGACCTTGACAAAACCCTAAGCTATTTGAATTATATACTATATATTTCTGTATTGGGAAAGTGTGGTGAGCCAAGTTCATTTCAATAGAACCACGGGGGTACAGGTGTAGTATGGATGCTGAAATGTGGCAGTGCCACGGTCTAAAACCGGTCTAAGGGTATGTTCACACTGGCATATTGCAGCCGTATTTTACACCTCGTAATATGGCCGAAAAAACACCTAGAAACAGCTCCCATAAACCACGCGTTTTGAGGCAGATCTGCCAAACGCTTTCATAGGAAATTGTGAAAATCTGCCTCAAGAAGGGACGTGCACGTCTTTTTTTACGAGGTATATTTTTACGCTGCGTTTCTTGCTACAGTGCGTAAAATTAGGACTTGTATGCATTATTTAGCTTTTACCCATTGAAAACAATGGGAAGCTGTTTGCAGGTGTTTTCAAGGCGTATTTCGGAGCACAATTGTGTTTCCGAAATACGCCTGAAAAATCTGTGTGAACATACCCTAAAGCTTAGGGCTCATTCAGACTAGCGTAAAACTCGTCCATGTGCTGTGTGCGTGAAAATCACGCACAGGACACGGATCCATTGATTTCAATAGGGCCATTCACACCTGAAGTTTTCACGCAGCGTGTGTCCGTTGCGTGGAACTCACTGCGTGTCCTATATTGGTGCGTTTCTCACCCACCTAGGCGCCCATTGAAGTCAGTGGGTGCGTGAAAACCACGCACCGCACACGGATGCACATCCATGTGCTGAAAGTAATTTGCGCATCAATTCCATGAAAAACGCAGGCCATCCGCAAAGCACACTGATGCATAACGCAGCGCACACGGACAAGATTCCCATGCGTTTTTCACGCGCGTGGCTCTGATACGCTCGTGTGAATGTAGCCTTGAGGGAATCTTTATAAGCGGGAGCAAAAAGAGAATACAGCAGGATAACAGCGAGGTCATAAAAAGAACAAAAGCTGCTGTAAAACCACCTGCAGCATGAAATCTCATTCACACAAGTGCCTGGTGAGTGATTTTGGTCATAAAAATATATAACAGGGAATTGATATTGGTAAATGCAGCTTATTCCATATTACCAGTATAAGACCCAGTTCACACAAATTCTACCTCCCATTCATTCAATGGGTGTTGGATGCTTCCTTTTCCCGCTAGCTGATTTTTTTCAGCAAGCGGGGAAAAAGAAGCGTCCTGTTCGATCCTAGGCCTAGTTCACACAGTTTTTTTAGGTGCTGTTTTTGATGCGGAAACCGCGCTAAAAAAACTTCCGAAATCGACCTCCCATTGATTTCAAATCGGAGACAGAGGCGTTATTTCCCCCCCCCAAAAAAAAGCAATGTGCTCTACCGTTAGGCGTTTCCGTCTCTGACCTCCCATTGACATCAACGGGTATGCAGAGACAGCGGTTGTCGCTGCATGTTTTTCCCTTGGCTGAAAAACGCAGCAAAAAACGTGGCACAAAGAGTGCAGTCATGTCAAAGTCTGCCTGCAAAAAAACTCTGTGTAAACACGGCCTAAGGGTATGTTCACACAGAGTTTTTTGCCGTGGAAACGGCGTTGAAAAACGCGGCAAAAAATGTCAGAAATCTCCTCCCATTGATCTCAATGGGAGGCAGAGACGTTGTTTTCCCGAGAGCGTAAAAAAACACGCTCGCGGGAAAAAGAAGCGACATGCCATTTCTTCGGGCATTTCCGTCTCTGACCTCCCATTGACAACAACGGGAGGCAGAGAAAGCGTTTTCCGTGGCATTTTTTGCCCGCAGCGCTCAGTGGCCGGAAAACGCTGCAAATAGCGTGCAGGCAGGTCAAAATCCCTTTGACTGCAATAGGAGGTTCGGGCGAAATCCGCCCTAAGGCCCTGTTCACACTGAGTTTTTTGCAGGCGGAAAAATCTGCCTCAAAATTCTGCCTGGAATTTTGAGGCACATTTTTCCACCTGCAAAAAAACTCAGTGTGAACAGGGCTTTAGGGCGGATTCCGCCCGAACCTCCTATTGAAGTCAAAATGAGGAGTCTTCCTGCCGACGGGAATAATTCCGCAACGGATTTTGTAGCGGGACCCGCCACACAAAATCCGCCGTGTGAACTGAAGTCCCCATGCACACAAACGTTCGTTTGCGTCTGCAATTCACCCGCAAAAACACGGGTGAATTGTGGACTCATTCACATGACCGTCGTTTCCACGGTCTGTGCATTGGCCGGGAGTCCGGACCGCAAAAAGATAGGACACGGCTACGGTCATGTGCATGGGGCCTTACTGGTATATACATCTCCCTAATATACTCGTGTAGGTTCATCTATGCTCTTTGCATGAACTTTGGAAGCCCGCAAGGGCAGAAGTCCCTACATAATAACCAAAAAAGAATAAAAAGTGATACGTTTGGCTTCAGTGCACACCATGCAGATGTTTCTGATGTCGGATCTTGAATACCTTCTCCGCTTTACTATCCTTTTTACTTACAGGCCGAGACTTGGCTGCTGCTGCTGCTGGGATTGTTCTTTTTTGGGACATATATAAATCAGACATGCTATAAAATAAAACAATTTGACAGACGCAAATTTTTTTTTATCAACTTGCTTTCCGCTCAGCGATTTATAGAGGAGGAAATCTATACAACGCTTTTCCTTCTGATCACAACATGTTCAAAGGGCTGATAACTTTTCCACATGAAAAATAAACGCCGAGCACCAGGGGGACTATTATCCGGTGTCAGTCTACACAACAGTGGTCCTCCTTCAGATCTAAGTACCCTCTTCCCCCAAAATACACAATCTTCATGACGGCAGGATGTGTCTTATTGCCCTGTGAGCCCTGGGGATGGACCTCCCTCCTCCGGTGACACTTTTATTGAGTAGTTTAAGGTTCAGTGGAAGCGCCTCTATTAGGAACAGCAGTCATGGAAAGCCGGCCAAAAATAACAGGGCTGCCGGCAAGATGAAAGTCTGAGGCAGGAGAGGCTCCGCTGCCGGAACGTTACAGAGAAGAAAGACCCCTTCACAAGCTGCCAAGAGCTCCGAGCCCCCTCTCCTCCCAGGAACCTACTCCAGGCTGAACACACAAGCAGGGGGCTCAGGTTACTACTGTAGAGGAGGACGGAAAGACCCACACAGCAAACTGATCCTATAGAAAACCACCAGTAGGGTCTCGTCTCAGATGCACAGGGAAGACCCTGCACCCAGAGCTCATAGGAAGCATGAAAGCATCAAGATAATAATTCTTCACTCTTCGCGCTGGTATTTAGTAGATATTCAGTCTTTACATTAGGTGATCTTCCCATTAGTCATCTGGGATTCCCGTTGTTGTAATCCTGGACAACCCCTTTAATGGCTCCACTGACTAAGCATTTCACTGCTCATTGATTGTCGGATTGTTCGGCATACATAGCCTTGTAGAGACCTTTTAGGGCTCATTCACACAAGCGTGAATCTCGTCAGTGTGCTAGGCCTTGAAACACGTGCAGCATACGGCCCCATTCATTTCAATGGCGCTGTTCACACATGCAGGAGTGTTCACACAGCGTGCGTCTGTTGCGTGAAACTCACTGCATGTGCTCTATTGGTGCGTTTTCACGCATCTAGCCGCCCAATGAAGTCAATGGGTGCGTGAAAACCATGGACAGCACATCCGTGTGCTGTCCGTCTTTTATGCATCCGTTACATTGAAGAAAAAGTGCGTGCGTGAAAAACACATGGCACACGCAAAGGACACTGATGAAAAAACACAATAAACACGGATAGATCGGTCACGCTCGTGTGAATGCAGCTTTACATGGGCCAATTGTCGGGAAAACAGCATTCATATGAACTTGTGTACACAGGGCAACGATCAGCCGATGAACACAGGGCAACGATCAGCCGATGAACGAGCAAACGCTCATTCATCGGCTGATCGTATTGTTTATGCAGCAATCAATAATATGGTTGTCGGCAGCACGTCTCGCTGTGCAAACGGAGATGTGCTGCCGACATGATAATAATGTATGGGGACAAATGATCGGAGTAACGAGCGCTCGTCTCCATACTAGCTCCTTGTGAAAGGAGCAAACAAGCGCCAATCAACGAGCTGTCTTGTTGATCGGCGCTCGTTTCCACGGCCCATGTCAGAGGACCCTAAGGGTATGTTCACACGCAGAGTCAAAAACGTCTCAAAATACGGAGCTGTTTTCAAGGGAAAACAGCCCCTGATTTTCAGATGTTTTTTTAGCAACTCGCCTATTTTGCGGCATTTTTTACGGCCTTGGAGCCGTTTTCATTGGAGTCATTTTACGAGCCGTATTTTGACAGCGACGCGTAAAATGACAGCTCGTCTGCACAGAACATCGTAAGACCCATTGCAAGTAATGGCCAGATGTTTGCCGACGTATTGGAGGCGTCTTTTCAGACGTAATTCGAGGCGTAAAACGCCTCCATTACGTCTGAAAATAGGTCGTGTGAAGCCAGCCTAACAGTATCCTTCCCTGCGCCATACCCCTTTACACTTCTCACTGATCACTACCAATGTAACATAGCCAATTACTCTCCAAACATCCAATATTTACGTACTGGACAAATATCTTTCTTTACTGTCCTCGTTCTCCAATGTTCTCTTTTTTTGTATATTTGTCACACTTGAATGTTTCAGATCATCAAACTACATCTAATAATGATTCCATTTCTTGAAAAACATTAATTGCCCCCTTAGCTAATTAATCAACCAGTAAATTAATTTCAATTGACAATTGGGTTCAAAATCACTAGCTATATCCAGGCATGATTCCTGCCAGACATGTTGAATCTAAACATCACTTAAAGACACTCTGTCACCACATTATAAGTGCCCTATCGTCTACATAATGAGATCGGCGCTGTCGCATACGGACACATTAACGTTAGTGAAGTGTCCTGACAGTGAATAGATATCACCTCCAGCCAGGACGCGATGTCTATTCACAATCCCGACACTTCGGTAACGTTTGTGTGGTACTTACAGCAGAGCAAAGCGTAATCTCGCTGTAACCTGTCATTTACAGAGTGATCTCGCGAGATTACGCTTTGCTCTGCTGTAAGTACCAAACGTTACCAAAGTGTCGGGATTGTGAATAGACATCACGTCCTGGCTGGAAGCGATGTGTATTCACTGTCAGGACACTTCAGTAACGTCAATGTGTGTGTATGTGACAGCACATAGTGAACAACGCAGGATCACTATGTGCTGATTACATGAATGGAGAGAAGTGTATGACGCCGATTGGTCACCGATTGGTCAGCGTCATAGACTTCTATCCACAACGCCCACATGGCCAAAAGTAAAAACACGCCCAGCGGGGCATTAAGAAGGCAATTAGCATAAAGCTAAAATCGCTCATAACTTGGTGAAAATAGATAATTTTTCTAAATAAAAAGCACTGCTGTCACCTACATTATAGCGCCGATCTCATTATGTAGGAGACAGGGCACTTAAAATGTGGTGACAGAGCCCCTTTAAAGGGGTTATCCCACTACAACAGGGTATCACTTATCCACAGGATAGGTAATAAGTGTTTGATCGCCGGGGTTTCCATCGCTGGGACCTCCACCAGTCAAGAGAACGGAGTCCCGAGTCCAATGTATGAACGGAGCGGCGGTCGTGCATGCCCACTGGCGCTCCATTTATTCTCTATGAGATTGCTGGAGATAGCCGAGCACTGTACTCGGAGGGATAACCCCTTTAAATAGAACCTGTTGGCAATGAGAAGCCGGCTAAAAGGTCTCAAAAAGCAGCATTTGGTGCCACAATCTAGAGATTCAAATGCAGATGCCAAACAAAGTCATTAAAATCTACTAGTCTGAAAAGGGTTAAAAAGCCAATGCTTAGACTATGGGACTCCATCAAACCACAGTTAGAGCCATTATTCACAAATGGAGAAAACTTGGAATAGTGGTGAAGCTAACCAGGAGTGGCCGACCTACCAAAACTTCGCCAAGAGCGCATCAAACACTCACCCAGGAGGTCACATGAGATCCCAGGTGAACATCTAAAAAACTGCAGGCCACACTTCCCTCAGATCAATGTAGACGATGCCACAATAAGACACTGGGCAAAAAATGGCATCCATGGTAGAGTTGTAAAGTGCAACGATGTAGAACACAAAGGCTTGTCTTGCATTTTCCGAAACGCACCTAGGTGACCCCCAAGACCTGGGATAATGTTCTATGGACTGAGGAGTCAAAGGTGGAACTTTTTAGAAGACATGGGTCTTCTGGCAAAAAGTTGGCGGTGGTAGTGTGGAAGTCCGAGGCTTTGCTTCTGCAGGACCTGGATGACTTGTCATAAATGATGGAACCATGGTACTGCCAAAAAGCTGGCACAACCAAATTATTAGGTTCAGGGGGCAGTTATTTTTACACATGGGTGATAAAAGTTTTCCGTAAATATTTGTTCTCAATAAATGCAATGTTTATTTAAAAGCTGCATTTTGTGTTTACTGGTGTGGTCTTTATCTTATAGTAAAATGAGTTGGATGATCTGAAACATTTAAACGTGCCAAATTAGCAAAAATAGAAAAAACATAGAAATAAAAATAAAATAAAAAAATCAGGCGAGGGGCAAATACTTTTTCACATCACTGAATTGGCATCACATTGTAGTCACTAGTCATTTGCTCTAGGTTACATATATGTTCATACAAATTATATTTGAACATATCTACACCCACAGATGACCTAAAGGATCATTATAGCGTAACCCATAAAACGGCATATTAAAAGCAGCCCCGCTCTCACTTTACAATGATTTATTTGGCCTCTTGGCTGACAGAATAGGTCTCCTCTGTTTTGAAGATCCATGTGTATGGCTTAATACTTGTAACGCCAGTGGTGGGTTCCACTCCTGCCAGCGGTCCCCGCCGCCAGGTTTCGTACCTTGCCTGGCGGCCTGTCCCTCCTCCAAACCGCCGGCATCTGCTTGTATCCCCTGCTTGCGCCCACTCTCTTCTTAGTGCGTGTGCCGGCTATCTACTAAAGGACCAGAGCGAACTAAATTAAAAAATGTCTCACCAACCACTGTTAACCCCCCAGAAATATTTTTGCCACCATCACTAGTCACCAGGTGCCTAGGCAATATTGGAACAACCTGGTGTTATCCAGCGAAGGTTCCTGTATGCATCTTTTTCCTGTCTGCTATGGCTATCAGTTATCAGCCTGTATCCACTAGTCCACTGCCAGCCTGCATCCAGTCCGCTGTTGCTTTCTGTGGTCAGCCTGTATCCGGTCCACAGTTGCTATCTGTTATCTGCCAATGTCCAGCCACCCGCTACCTACCTGTGACCAGCGATCTGCTATCAGCTTCCATACTGCCAGTCTCGGGTCTGTTTGGCCAGCAGCTACTCAGCCGGAACCACCTCAAGAGGTAGCGACCTGGTAGCCTCCCCGCAGCGAAGACCAGATCCCTGTATAGGAGTTAAAGTGTGGAGACCCGGGAGGCTACTTAGATAACGTCCTTAGAGGTGGTCCTTAGCCAAACCGGTGAAGTAGTCCAGTGGGTCCACAAACCTGCTGGTGGTAACAATACTCACATGGAGGCAGTAATATGTGAAGTCTCACTCACCTGGTAAAGAGTTAGGGAATCCTCATTTAGCTCAGTCCTGGGAGGAGTAATAACTGCAACAAAAACATCAATAGTGTTACAGAAAGGAGTTTGGGACATTGATACAGCCTTATGAGCAAAAGGTGCTGCTCCATTACTCTAAAGGAACCTGTAAGGGCTCATTCAGACCAGCGTGAATAACGTCCGTGTTACAGCCGTTAAACGGCCGTCACGTGGACTCATGTATTTCAATGGGGCCGTTTCTATGACCCTTGTTTCAACGGAGCATGTGAAGAGTCCAAGAAAAAATAGGCCATGTCCTATTTTTTGGACTTCACGCACCCCCCCCCCCCCCATAGACTCTAGTCTATGGGGGATGTGTGATAACGCATGCAATTTTTCACGTCCGAGGTTGGCCACGCTCGTATGAATGTAGCCTAACAGGGCAAGAAAGGGGACATCCTCCAGTGACACTGACATTTAACTAGGGAATTGTTATTTGTGCACTTCTATCTACAGTCATATGAAAATATATTAAAGGGGTTGTCTCATAAAAGGTAACTTCTGCCCTATTAGAGCGTATTGATGTCATAAAGTGGGTCCCCTGCTCAAGACCGTATTATATGGGCAGCAATTGAATTGAATGGACACCTGTTACACCACATTTCCCCTGTGGCAGCCTGGTGGTAACAGCTGATCGCCGAGGGTATGAGCAGATCACCGCACCAGTTTTTTTTTAAAACATTAACATCTTCGTAAGTTACTTATAATGAGAGGGTGGCAGCTTAAAATACAATCTAATCTCAAAATTTGTTACTATTATTATGTTTTTTAACAAAAGAAATTACTTAATTGAATATTTTAAATCCACATTGTTGTAGTTGTGTGCTGAAAAAGGTCTCAGATTATCAGTTTCTACATTACCAGATGAAAGTATTTTCAGAGTACATTTTTCTTATTCCTCAAATGGACACTAACTGTTCAAACAACTTATGCTGATCTAATAGTATACCCGATATATATTAGCTTTGTAATGTATTGTTAGAATGTAGTTGTTTAAAGAGGCTCTGTCACCACATTATAAATTCCCTATCTCATACATAAGGAGATCGGCGCTATAATGTAGGTGACAGCAGTGCTTTTTATTTAATAAAACGATCTATTTTCACCACTTTATTAGCGTTTTTAGATTTATGCTAATGAGTTGCTTAATGCCCAAGTGGGCGTGTTTTCACTTTAGACCAAGTGGGCGTTGTACAGAGGAGTGTACGACGCTGACCAATCAGAGACCAATCAGCCTCATGCACTCCTTTCCATTCATTTACTCAGCGCATAGGGATCCTTTTAGATCACTATGTGCTGTCTTATACTGACACATTAACAATACTGAAGTGTTTAGACAGTGAATAGACATTCCACGGGATGTCTATTCACAATCTCTGCACTTCGTTACTGTTTCTATGGTAGTTAAGCCGAGGAAGCATAATCTCGTTGTAACCTGTCATCTACAGCGTAATCTCGCGAGATCACGATTCCTCTGCTATAACTACCACAGACAGAGTAACGAAGTGCAGGGATTGTGAATAGACACCCCGTGGAATGTCTATTCACTGTCTAAACACTTCAGTATTGTTAATGTGTTAGTATAAGACAGCGCATAGCGATCTAAAAGGATCCCTATGCGCTGAGTAAATGAATGGAGAGGAGTACATGAGGCTGATTGGTCATCGATTGGTCAGCGTCATATACTCCCCTGTACAACGCCCACTTGGTCTAAAGTGAAAATACGCCCACTTGGGCATTAAGCAACTCATTAGCATAAATCTAAAAAACGCTAATAAAGTGGTAAAAATAGATAGTTTTTTAAAATAAAAAGCATTACTGTCACCTACATTATAGCGCCCATCTCCTTATGTATGAGATAGGGCACTTATAATGTGGTGACAGAGCCTCTTTAAGCCATGCAAATTCTGTGTGAAGTTACTGCCACTAGGTGTCTCCCTTCCTGTAATCTGCTGTCCCCCCCTCTGTTGTCAAGCATTGTCCATCCCTGGTTACAGAGCAGACTTGATGGACTGCAGAAGGCGGGGGTGTGTTTCTTCACTGCCTGCCATTAGAAGTTTATGGAGGGAGAGGGGGGAGCAGATCACAGACAGCGTGCCCATAGAAGTCTACAAAGGGGAGGGGGGGAGGGGAGGAGGGGACAGAAAAAAACCGCAGACATAGAGACACAGAGGGGAGCAGGACCAAAGTAAGAAAGATACACCCAGACATGCTGCAGCTTCTGGTAAGTGTAATGTCTCAACCCAGTGCTGGATTCTCAGCTACACTGATCATAACTGCTGTATAATGTCCTTTATGTTGCTGCAGCTTCTATATATGATAGATAGATACATAAATATAGGAGAGCAGGATTCTCCTCTTCCATGTGTGCATTGTACAGGAGACATGATAGCCATTACGCTTCACCCACTGGCTCATAGACAACTGAGATTTAGAGAAAGAGAGAGCCTGCAGAGGGGAAAACTGCTAAATAATGAAGAATACAAGTCATATAATGGCCAGAAATAGTGTTATACCTCATGTATGCACATATGACAGAGCTTATTCTAAAAAAATTACCTTTAAAGTTAGGTACGCTTTAATGATTTTTAGCCACGTTCTGTTCTCATTGGTATGTCACCCATAAGAGCCCCCCCTAAATTCTTGTTACTGAAGATTCACAGTGGCTAAGTGCACCGCTAACCTATTTCCCCCTTTCATCTGCTTATTCACTTTGGATGAAGTTACAGAGAAAGGGACTGATAGATGGTCAAAAAAGGACTATCATAGAGACTATCTGACATTCCTGGACTCTTCAGTAAGGAACGAGGTAGAAGTCGGACAATCACATTTCCTGTCATTTGCAGCAAAGTGCAAGGACTTCAGCTCAGTAACATGGCAGATAATACACCACCCAAAGCTATAAAACAGTATATAAAACCAGTCTTGCAGATTGTTAGGTCGCACTAGGAGCACATGTGATGGTATTGACATACATAGGTAGAATGGGATCTCCGGTTCTTCCAGGTGGCTCGACACAAACTCCCGCACTGCACCAACTGCATGAGAAAGTAAATAACCATCAGCATTTCAATAAAGTGAAAGACGAGCGGAGTAAACATTTAAGGAAAGCTAGTCACATACTTGTTTCTGATGCACGGAAAAAACCCTGCAGGATATGGCGGTCTGGGAAGAGGACCCGAAGGACAACCTGTAAAAATAACCGGCATGACCAATGAGATCATGTCCTGCAAGTTTAGATGCCGCAATTTAGACTCCTCTTTCTTTTGTCTATTGAGGTGCTAAATGGGTTAAAATAACATTCTGCACGGCGTAAAAATGACGTCAATGGTTTTAAAAATAGACTGCATCTCAGTTATAAAGTAGCGTGACCTTCTAATACCCAGCAAGTAGAGCTGTAATCCTCATATACAGGACTGTCGCTGGACTGGTGGTCCTCATGCAGGAGGAGAAGAGAACTTAGGATATATACGGAAACCGCCATTTACTTCAATGTATGGTGACCAACGTTCTTGGGATCTCCCGTTTTTTAGTTTTTTCATTGTCGTATTCAAAGAGAGTCATAACTTTTTCATTTTTTTATCGACATAGCTGTATGGGGGTCTTTGTTTTAATGGTACCATTTTGAGCTAGTTCATTGATTTAACCTTTTTTTGGGGAGGATGGGGGGAAAAAACAGCAGTTCCGCAATAGTTTTAAAAATCGTCCCATTCCAAGGGTCATAACTTTTTTTGTTTTTCATCGATGTAGCCATAGGTGGGCTTGTTTATTTGCGGGACAAGATGTAGTTTTCATGGGTACCAGTATGGGGTACATGGGACTTCTTAATTAACATGGATTACATTTTTTGGGGAAGGGGGATATAAGAAAAAAAAAATAATAATAAAATAAGCAATTTCGTCGCCTTTTTTTTTTTACACATTTTATGGGAAAAATATTTTTCTTATTTTTTTACTCTGCAGTTTTTAAATTTGTTTTATTTGACATAATTTTTTTTTTTTTTAGCCCCACTTAGGGACTTCACAATGCGATCTTTTAATCGCTTATATAATGCTTTGGTATACTCCGTATGCCAAAGCATTACTACCTGTCAGTGTAAAACTTGCACGTCCACTAGGCATATAGTCATGGAAGGCCTGGGGCAACCGTTCAGAGTCCTGCATTTGCCGGCCACCGATGGGTTGGAGAGGCAGCCCCCTCCCTCTGTAAACCCCTTAGATGCTGTGGTTGCGATTAACCACGGCATCGAAGGGGTTAAACAGTTCATGGTTGTCAGTACAGGAGCGGCTGCCAACAGCCGAGCACCCGTGCCGAGCTTATGCGCCGTTAAGAGGCTTGTGCATCAGAGTAAGGCCCCCGAGTGACTGCCGTGAAAAGGCGTATTGGCCTTGTTATATATTCTATTTGGGTGCTAGTTATTTATATCCATGTTCCTAAAAGCAGGGGGGACACCCCACATGGTCATCATTGCAGCTTTCATATGGGTTATGTCCCAGACTTCCTAGATTCCTTCTCTCAGCAGCCTAGTTTATGTAGTAATCTATCCCTTGGTCCTCTATCACTGAATGACGAGGCAGACCTGGTCTGGAAAAGCCAAGGGACAATCTCTCAGGGAGTTAGCAGCAGCCATACTGGTTGTCACCCTATTTTCACAGAAACAAATCTAGTCAAGAAATAGATGAATGGAGATTAACAACATAACAGAGGATAGCAACTCGAGAAAATTAGATATAAGACCTGTGAACTAAGGTGGCCATACACTTGAACACTCGTTCTGTCGACAGCTACTCCTCTCGATTCCCCCACACACAAGCATTTTTGGTCTAGTGTTCATGTGGTTTCAATGGAGTGAGGGGAGTACGCCGCTGTCAGCCTCCTCTGGCAGCGACTTATCTCCGGCAAAATCCGCTCCATCGTGAGTGATTGGGCATGTAAACGAGCACCGATCACCGATACAGCTCGCTGATCAGCGCTCGTTTGCTCCTTTCACAAGGAGCTATGTATGGGGACGAGCACTCGTCCCTATATGTTTCTATCTTGTCGGCAGCACGTCTCCCTTTTTACACAGGAAGATGTGCTGCTGACAACGGTTATATTTTTGGCTGCATATACGATACGATCAGCCGATCAACGAGCGTTTGCTTGATCATGGGCTGATCGTTGCCCTGTTTACACTCCCAATGATCGGGAACGGGCGCTCAGAATGCTCGTTTGCCAGATTGTTTACCTGTGTAAAAGGACCTTCACATGCCTGATCGATCTCTTTCCCGATATTTACTGATGCAAAGTCAGTGGGTTTGTCCGACTGTCATCTAATGTGTATGGGCACCTGTACCTCTGCTGTACCGTACACCAGCAATAGTTGGCCTGAAAGGATGTTCAGTTAAACTCTAAGTCTGGTCCAGTATTCCTGCTAATCTCAGTTGAGAAAAACAGCCCAATGTCAGATCAGCAGGACATCACCAACAGATAAGCAGTTTTTGGGTCCCAACCTTAAAGGTCCTTTTACACAGAACGCTCGTTGCCAATAATTGCCCTGTGTAAACAGGGCAGCGATCAGCTGATGACCGAGCAAACAATCGTTCATCAGCTGATCATATCGTTTAAAAAAACTGAAATATTATCGTTGTTGGCAGCACATCTCCCTGTGTAAACATGGAGACGCGCTGCCGACATGATAACGTATGAGGACAAGCGATCATGGTAACAAGTGCTCGCTACCACACATAGCTCATTGTGACAGGAGCAAACAAGCGCCGATCAACGAGCTCTCTTGTTGATCGGCGCTCGTTGAATCGACAAAAACTGGCCGATATAATAGGGCCTTTAGTGTAAAGTGGGGGAGCAGTAGGAAATCGGCATAAATGTGTTGGCAGAGGCTTGAGTCTATGTGCACAAGTATTTTAAAAACAACCAATTATCCATAAAATGAAATATTCCGGTACCCTGCAAGACCCAGACGTGCCTGTTTTTAGTAAATAAGCCGCCCCATTTGGATTATATTAGACCATTATTGTACATAACTTCTATTTTAACAAGGCCATTGCTATAATGTATATACACCATTATCTTCTTATGCCTTTGTCAAGGGAAGATTGCTAACCTGTCTAGACGGAAAGCATTCACACAAACTAGAAGCAATATCTTGTCAAATCCTACATGAAAGGACAACGTGGGAGGAAACATGACAGGACTTATCAGCAGAGAACAAATCACTACATGACACATAATAAAAAATGGAATTTGTTTCACGGTGACTTCACAGATTAAATCCTTATATCAGGCTTAAACGGTGCTAGATCCAGTCAGTAAAATCCGGTCTCTATATGAAGCCCCATCATTCTCCACATGTAAGGACTCATTCACACAAGAGTATTTGATCCAGATAGTGATCACAGGAGAAGCAAGAAGGAAACATTTTCTAAACTAAAAGGATTTTTCGGACCTCCGTAAAAAGAGATACACAGTGAGATTTCACTGGCACCTATGGTCGGTGGTAGGGCCGACTCCAGGTTTATGTGGGCCCTTTGGCGACACACTTAGTGGGCACCTTTGCGGGGGAACTCACGGCGGCAGTAAAACGGGAGTTTGTGCCCCCATATAGAAGTTAGGCCCTGTTTATGCCCCCATATAGAAGTTAGGCTTTGAGCGGCAGCAACGCTCTGGCCTGGGATTCCGGTCCAGCAGGAGAACCTTACGTCACTGTCCATATATGGACAGAGACGTCAGGGGCTCCCTCTAGAAACTGAATCTCAGGCCAGAGCGTCGGTAACGCCCTGGCCAGAGATTCCACTCCTGGAGGAGCCAAGACGGCAGCGTAAACCACCCGGTGGCCGAGTAGGCCCCCCCAAGGGTAGTGGGCCCCGGCCCTGGTCAGTGGGCACAGCGAGGTCTTTCATAAGTCAATATTAGTGTTACTCAGTCTGTAATACTAAGTAGTGGTCCACATATACGGATGGTGCTCACCTGGCTCAGACATAGCACTGTTCCACTTTATTAATTAAGAATATTTGACCATTTTCTGTATACAGCAGTTATGCAGACCTCCGTGCCAGACTACAAAGAAAACCTGTGTGCAGTCTGATTCTGCAGTCATACTCCTTTCTACCAGTCCTCTACTTCTTGCTAACATAAGATTGAAGGGAGCAACACATGATTGCTGGATCAGACTACACAGGGTTATGTTGAATTGGTGAACATACCCAGTATTGGCTACAAAATGCATGATAAAACTGCACTGTGAAAACAAGACACTCACGATGGAGCGGATTTTGCATAAGTGGGTTGAGCAGTCCATTCAAAATCAGTGGTCTATGGCACAAAATACAGACTAAAGACCCTTTTACACGACCAACGATTGGGTGAACAAGTGCTCGTACGAACGCCCGTTCCTGATCATTGCCCTCTGTAAACCCGGCAGCAATCACAAAAGAGCAAACGATCGTTCATCAAGGGATGTGCTGCCGACAAGATGCAAATGCATTGGGACAAACATTCATATTAACGATCGTCCCCCCACCCCATACTTGCGATCATTGCTTCATTTTAATGGCGCAAATTAGCACCAATCACCATGCTGTGTTGTACATTGTGGATCTGCCAGTGTAAAAGGATCTTTAACCCCTTCCCCTTGCTTGCATTCTGGGCCCTAATGACCATGCCATTTTTTACGTTTTTCCATCGTCACATTCCAAGGGCTATAACTTTTTTATTTTTGCGTCGACGTAGCTGTGTAAGGTCTTGCTTTTTGCGGGACAAGTTGTATTTTTTAATAGCACCATTTTGGGATACATATTATATATTGATTAACTTTTATGAACTTTTTTTTTAGGGGGGGGGGAATAGAAAAAAAAAATTACATTTCGCCACTCTTTTTTGCGTCCTAAATCTACGCCGTTTACCGTGTGACATAAATGCTTTATGATTGCAACGATACCAAATTTGTATAGATTTTGTATGCTTTACTACTTACACTGTAAAAACACCTTTTTTTTCAAAATTATTTGTTTTTGTGTCCATACTTGAAGAGGCGTAACTTTTTTATTGTTCCGTCGATGCAGTTCTGGCATGATCTAGCAGGCATTCACTACAGGCAGACCTGGGGGCCTTTATTAGGCCCCCGGCTGCCATCGGAGACACAGACATTCTGTGATCTTATCGCCGGTGGGATGAGAGAGGGAGCTCCCTCCCGCTCTCCAAAACCACTTTGATGCGGCGCTCGCTATTGAGCGCCACATCTGAGGGGTTAAACGGATGAGATCGATACTAATATCGATCTCACCCGGTCGAGCAGGGACGCCCCCAGCCCTCCGATACCTCTGGTAGCTGAGAGCAGGGAGATTTAACGGCTCCCTGCTCTGTTTATTTATTCTGATGCAGCGCCGTGAAAACGCGTATGCATCAGAATAAAGCCCATTAGTGGCCGCCGTGAAAAGGCCATATTGGCGGTAACTAACGGGTTAAAGTGCAGAGCCTTTTATTCCAACTTTCGTACTGTTTCAGGCTTGTTCACCCTCATCAGTGAAAGATATAGATTCCATGGCTCAAAGGAGAACGGATTAGGGAGCAACCAGACACTAGATTCCCAAAGGAAGAGATCATAAACATAACCCCCATTTCTTCATTATTACTAATCTCTCTTTCCCCGGAGTGTTTCATTAAGAGCCACTTCGCCGACCCGTTTCCTAAAAATAACCTTTTTTCCTGATGATTCTCACTTTATCCATAGGGGGATAATCAGTAACGGCCTCAATTATGGGAAGTGCTTAGTAGGTAAATACAAACTTTCCACTAAATCCAGATCAAAGCATATTTGTGCACTGGGAGTCTTCATTCTCTGACCATTACAGTCGCACTTTGTTACTGCCTGATAAAAATCTCTTTCACAATTTTGGAATTTGGATCACGTTCCTGACAAACACTACACGAATTATTAAAGGACCAGTGAAGAAAAAAAAAAAAATCAAAGTCAGCTCAATAAAAGGAAAACGAATAAACTGTATCAATATGGCACATATAGGAATCCCACTAATATCTTTATGACATTCAGACGACGGACATACATTTTATATGTAGGCAAGTATACACTAAGGAGATTGTACAAAACTTTCAGCAGTCCTGGGGCGGAGATTACTTCTATATATACACAGATTGGGACAGGCTCTTATTCGCACCGAGCTCCACTTACCCATATACAACACTTATCGCCAGGTAACTTGTGGTTATTGGGATCTACGAGCACTTCTGACTATGTATAAAATGCTGCTTAATATCCGCCGCGTTCTATTCCAGCACTTTATAGAGGAAACATCTGTATCTCACATTTGATTGCGACACTTACAGCCGAATGCTATAAAACCGGCCTGACGGAAATACAGCATTGAGAGTATGAAATACCCTTTTAGATGGCCATATAAAAAGCTATTTTTCGCCCCACGGTGGCAAGTCAAGCCAAGTATGGGGAGAACAGGATGAAAAATCTCTTTACAATGATCTCAACCTCCTCCCAACGTACACGTTAAATGTGTCCACGGGACTCCTATAGCCTGATGGAGGACAATAAAGTGCCCTTTCGGCCTCCATCGGGCTAGTATACTTTTTTTAGGAGGTATGGAATAGCATATTCCCCAAAAACGTATACCATATGGTATACTTCTTTTTAACATAGCGGCCTACGAGCGATGTATGCTACTGTATGGCAGACGTCACAGGCATTCGCTAAATAAATAAGTCATGATCTTTTTATGATGTATACATTAAAACGGATGCCATTATAGCCTATGGGTGACCAACAGTGGCATCCGACATCCATAGGCGATTGCATCTGGGTTATTGTTTCTGTTTAACATATACGTTATGCGTAGGGTCATGAGAGTTTATGACGTACACGTTAAATGGATTACAGAATAGTCTATGGGTGACGGATGCAACTTATACGTCGGGAGCTTTTCCTGAGGGTATACGTTAAACGTGCGTCGAAAATGAGGTGTGAATGGGGCCTAAGAAAATACCCAATAGGTGAAATGGTTCCAAGATGCCTCAGTTCAATAGTGAGTGAATTCATTTGTCTCCACCGTGGCGGGGAAAAATCCTAAAGCTGGCCGTACACATCAAAACCGAGCTCGCCAATTTCATCAGTATCTACCAACAATATAGAGACCTATGTATATAGAGACCTATGTATATAGAGACCTATGTATATAGAGACCTATGTGTCCTGCCAAGATAAACCCGTAGAATCTATCGCAACCGGGATTTGTCTCCATAGGAGATAAGCAGCAACAGAAATGTCTGGCAGCTGCTAATCTCTACACAGTCATCCTTACTGAATCATCATACCTGACCTGCCACGCTAAATGGGCCTGTATATAGAGAAGCCGGGGAATGGTCAATGAAGATGGTGCGAGATTAGAAAAAAAGAAGGCTGCTTTCTTTTTTTTTTTCAAGAAACAGCGCCACCCTTGTCCATGGGCTGTGTCCAGTATTGCCACTGCCATATAAGTGGATGGGGATAAATTGTAATACCAGAAAAGACCTAACAGTACCATCACAACTAAGAAATGCTAAAAATAGTACACAACCAAATGATTTGTATTTTTTCAGAAGCAACGACCTCACATACTTTTTCTGTTTGGTTGAGCACAGGCAGCTGTCTGGGGGATCATTAATCCCTATGTGATCGAGTGCTGGTTATATGCAGTCAGCAGTGGAAATCTAAGCCCGGATTCCCACAAGTGGGATACGCTGTGTAAAAACCGTGGTGCGTTTTTTCAAACTGAATTTCCACTGCGGATAATCCTGCTAGACATTAATTTGCCTACAACATATTGTAGGTACAGATCGTTCTGTTTCCACTTGTAAATAATGTAGCTACAGATATCACTGCCTCCCCGACTCCTTTTGTCAATAATGTAGATGTCAATAGTGCTGCCTCCTTGCCTCTCTCTAAATGATATAAACACAGATAGTAGAACCTTCTTTTCTGCCCTGCAGGTGTAGAACGGACAGATTAGGATTAGCACGAGTCCTGGCATACATCTATATACTGATAGTACACAGGCAGTTGTTAGGACATACCTAAGTATGCCCTAACAGGAAATATGGTCAGACAGCCCTGGGGTCCGTCAATAGACCCTGGGCTGTCTGCCCCTATATGGTATGTCCCTCAATCGCGTCACAGGGATTCCTTGTGACGCAATCCAAAAGGCATCCCCCTTCTCATTTACCCCTTGAACGCTGCGGTCCGCTTTGATCGCAGCATTAAGAGGAATAGCGGCGGAGAGGAGAGGTTTCTCTGATCTCCACCGTTAGAGCGGGGCTGCGGATGTGTAATACAGCCATAAGCGTGTGTGCACGGTCAGCATGAGGTGATGTGACCAGCGCTGCACTATTGAGCGGCAGCGCCGGCACTGAAGACAGAACATGGGGGTGTTTTGTAGTGCGTCCGCCATGTTCTGTCTTCAAGGCCGGCGCTCATTAGTGTAGCGCTGGTCGCATAATGTCATACTGACTGCGCACACAAACTTGTCAAGACTCAGGAGCGGGGCAATGGATGTATTACACAGCCGCAGCCCCGCTCTGACTACATTCATGTATTACAGCGCACAGCTTAGTATCAAAACACATGAAATAACGGTATTGATCCTCTTGAGGGTGTACGGTAACGAAACAGTGTCGAAATTTCGATGCATCGTGCATCCCTAAGTACAGATAGTCCGCAGGATATGCCATAAATGTCTCACAGGTGCGGGTCTCACCTATCCAGAGAACAGGGGGCCCCCAACCTCTATCCCTCTTGGTGAGGCGACAGCCAGATGCAGGCGAAGAATAAATGGAGACGTGGCTGCACGGCTTTCTCCCTTCACTTCTATCTGAGTTACGGAGACAGCCGAGCGAGCATCCTGTGGATATGTCATGAATGTCTGAGATAGGAATACCCCTTTAATGTCTGCAGCAAGCCACAGAATCTATCCAGATGTACAGGTAGTACAGAGTGTATCCGCTGCATCCTGCATGTCGACCTAATAAAGGGTCTTTCTTCTATTACAAAAAACATGCCCTAATAGGACGTATGACAACAACTATTGTGTCAGCTCAAAATATGCATTATGTAGAGCGGCTACGGCTCACCCATGGTCCATATACTGCTGGGACTGCATTGACAGGTGATGATGTGAAGCTTGATGTCAGCCACAATGTGTGTAATGCAGGGATCAACGATACTTGGGACTGCCATAGATCTGAATCTTGAAAATCCAAGACTGACACATTGATAGATTTAGAGAAGGACTGGGGATAAACAAGTTTGACGTTCCTACCTTTGGGTACCTCTCCAGTTTTTCCTTTATCTGCGCCTCCCTCAGAGCTTTGGTCATTAAAGGAGCTTCTTCCAGCCGCTTCCTGTTGAGAGAAATTACCAGAGGTCAGGGTTGTACCAGAATCGACAATTATCACCTATACACAGGATAGGTGGTAATTGTCTGATCACTGGGGGTCCCACCGATCGCTAAAATGGGGATCCAGATCCCTCAGTTCTTCCTCATTGCACACCCCGCAGTGAGGAGCTTGAATGGAGCGGTTGTTGAGCAAGCCACTCCATTCAATGTCTATGGGACCGGCGGAAACAGCCAAGCGATGTACTCAGCAGTTTCTTTCAGTCCCATAGAGTTTGGATGGAGTGGCAGCATGCATGCTCGACCATCCATTCAATGTCCTCCTAACTGCGGTAGAGCAATGAGGAGGAACAGGGGGGTTTGGGACCCCCACTCTCGCGATCGGTCAGGGACCCGGCAGTGGATAAGTGTCGATTCTGGGAATACCCCTTACAATCTGCTTAACAAAAAAAAAATCTAATGTATGGAGAGTGGCGTTAAATGCTAGCCAACATTCAGCGAGTGGGGGAAAATAGCGGTCCCCTAAAATCTAACGTTCTGCCTGAGTTGCCGTTCTCCGCACAGCGCCTGGATAGGAGTGCAGAGAAAAAGCTGAAGGGCCTCGGTCTATCTGATCAGCAGGTATCTAGGACCTGTCCTAGTATTATGTTGTCACATTGTTAATACCATAAAACCCCTTTAAGGAGCGCAGCTATATGGATAGTATACGGATGACACAAATCCATACAGCAGTGTAAATCGCCTATAATGCCATACGCGACCATGGATGCTGGATGTACAAATAAACTTTGGTGGATTTTCATTTTAGTACCAGTCATTCTTGAATACATTAATACAAAAAATATTGCTGAGTAAATCACTCATCTGTCTCTACACATGACATAAGACAGTTATAAAAAAATATTAGAACCATTTCCCATTATATGATTATAAGGGTATGTTCACACGCACTGTTTTCAGATGTAATTCTGGCGTTTTACGCCTCAAATTACGCCTGAAAAAACGGCTCCATTATGCCGACAAACATCTACCCATTGCTTTCAATGGGTTTTACGTGTTCTGTTACCACGAGGTGTTATTTTACGCGTCGCTGTCAAAATACGGCGTGTAAAAAGACGCCCGCGAAAAAGAAGTGCATGTCACTTCTTTGGACGTTTTTGGAGCCGTTTTTCATTGACTCCATTGAAAAACGGCTCCAATAACGTCCGTAAAATAAAAACGTCTCAAAATCAAAAGCTGTTTTCACCTGAAAACAGCTCCGTATTTTCAGACGTATTTTGCGTTTGCGTGTGAACATATACTTAAACTTAAAGCGTCTCTGTCACCACATTATAAGTGGCCTATCTTGTACATGATGTGATCGGCGCTGTAATGTGGATTACAGCAGTGTTTTTAATTTAAAAAAACTATCATTTTTGACGGAGTTATGACCTATATTAGCTTTATGATAATGAGTTTCTCAATGGACAGCTGGGCGTGTTTTACTTTTTACCAACTGGGCGTTGTACAGAGGAGTGTATGACGCTGACCAATCAGTGACCAATCTGCGTCATACACTTCTCCCCATTCATTTACACAGCACATAGTGATATATCTATATCACTATGTGCAGCGACATAAACACACTATAACATTACTGCAGTGTCCTGACAATGAATATACATTACCTCCTGCCAGGACGTGAGGTCTATTCAGAATCCTGTCACTTCGGTAACGTTTGTGTGAGATTTACAGCAAGGCAAACGTAATCTCGCGAGATTATGATGTAACCGGTCATTTAAAACAAAATTAAGTTTGCCTTGCTGTAAATCTCACAGAAACACTACAGAATGTGGCACTGTCATAGAATGCCACCTTTGCCACTAGTCAGGTCATTACAAATTTCTGATCTGCAAATATGACCTAGCAGGGCTGTCAAAAGCTTAACTACCCGGTGCGTTAAAAATCTCCTATCCTCTGTTGGAAGCTTCATAAAATGTGTTTCCATAGTTAGGCAGTTGCACACAAGTTTAAGATCACCATGTGTAATGCCAAGCTTCAGCTGTAGTGTAAAGCACTGGAGTCTGGAGCAGTGGAAATGTGTTCTCTGGACTGATAAATCACGTTTCACTTGTTGGCAGTGTGATAGACGAATCTGAGTTTGGCGGATGCCAGGAGAACGCCATCTACTGGAATGCATAGTGCCTACTGTCATTTTTGATGGAGGAAGGATAATGTTCTGGAGGGGATTTTCAGGGTTTGGCCCCCTCTTTCCAGTGAAGGATGTTAATGCTACAGCATACAAAGACAGACATTTTAGACAATTTGTGGTAACCGTTTGAGGAAGGCCCTTTTCTGTTTGAGCATGACTGTGCCCCTTTAAACAAAGAATGGCCAATAAAGACATGGTGTGACAAGTTTGTTTTAAAGGAATTCAAGTCACCCACACATAGCCCTGACCTCAACCCCATGTAACACCTTTGGGATGAATTGGAGCACCGATTGTGAGCCAGGCCCGGTCATCTAACATCAGTGCCTAACCTCACAAACGCTCCTTTGGCCAAATGGGAACAAATTCCCACAGACACGCTCCAAAAATTTGTGGAAGGACTTCCCAGAAGAGTGGAAGTGGTTATAACTGCAAAATGGGGCCCAACTCCATATTATCGCCCATGGTAGTCCAACAAGCTTATATAGGTGTGATGGTCAGGTGTCCACATACTTTTGGCCATATAGTTTAGCTGATAACAGAGAATAACATATGGTATTTAAGTGAGTAGAAAATGTTTCAGACATTTTTAAAATAAGGAAATAGTGATTCCACACAATAAATAGCTTGTTCACCTTTCACTTCTAAGTTCTGCAAATCTTCTCCTAACATCATCCATCGTGACCTCAAAAAAGTCATCTGGGAGCTCCTGGGAACTGCCACTCCCACTTTCCTCCAAATCCAAATGGCACACAAGAGTCTCTCTGTCGATTGGCTGAAAAAAACCAAACAGCTAAAAGTCCATATTTTAGACTTTAAAAAGGGGTTGTCCAGGTTGGGAGCGGTTTGTTATACTGATGACTTATCCACAGGATAGGTCGTCAGTATATGATCGGTGGGGGTCCGACACCCGTACCCCACACCGATCAGCTGCTCCAGCTGCCTCTGGTGCCGGATGCTATGCAGGGTCGATGCCGGAAGCAGATGGCTCCGAACGGAACAGCTGATCAGTGTGGGGTCCGTGTGTCAGACCTCCACCGATCATATACTGATGACTTATCCTGTGGATAAGTCATCAGTATAACAAACAGCCCCCCCCCCCCCAACTTGGACAACCCCTTTAATATAGTGAAGGTTATCCCAAAAAACATTCATCCATGCTCACCCCTGAGGCATTTTCCTTTCCGTCAGTCCTGGATTTCTTTGGCTTAGAGGGGCCTGGACTATGAAAAGGCTCTTGGGCTGTGGCACTTAGCAGGTTAGATTCTGTAGGGACATTGGCACCTCCTAGACGATGGCCACCTCCTTGGAAAGGCATAAATGAAGTCACCTGAGGCGGAGCAGAAGGTTCACGTAAGCATTTCGAGGAAGGTCCGGGCTTGTCACACTCCAAATTTGTCCGTACATCCGTTACGTTGCGTTGGTTGGTGGTCTCGGATGATGATAACCCGGCGGCATCCATTGCCTTTACAGGAGCGGCACTAGGTTCATCTACCTTAGTAGTGTCACGGGATTGCTGCTCTTTCGGACATGCAGCAGACGGTTTCTCTACAGCTTCCTCAGTTACTGGAGGGTAACGGACATTAGTATTCTCCTTTTTTTTTGTTTCCTCTTGAAGTTTTACAGGCTGCCCGTTCCCAGTGGGCTCATTCTTCCGCACTACAAACCTTGTAGAGATATAGTATTTTTTTTTAGAAGAAGCCAAATTGGAAAATTAATCAGGCATAAGAAAAGCCTATGCAAAAATACTCACCTGATTATGGCACTTCCACTTGTAAGACCCAAAGACTGGAGGGTTGTCAGTTTCATAGACTGCTCACCGGAGACCTAGGATAGGATATGATCAGAACTTTAACTCACATGTCTACAGAAGTGGCTAAAGTCCTGTTCACACAATGCGATCAAAAAAACATAGCACGTTCTATAGCACTTCGGACTGGTTAAAATCCTTCATCATGAGACCATCAGTCAAGCACCATTTAAACATGGTGGATTTGTTGGGGATTAGTACAGTACAATAAGTGTGAACGGGGTTTTAAATTTTTTAATTTGTTCCCTGTTGATTTTCTAGGGATGCCAATTGTGTCACAGACTTTACCGAGGGTTTTACCCTTTTCTATGCAAAAAGTGAAATTCACAGCAAAATCTGCATGTAACGTGGGTTTTGCTACGGATTGACAACAGATTCATGATAAATTCTGCACATCTTGCTAGACATGTTAGACGCTGAACTCTTCCTCTTGACCACACTTTAGATGTGCAGTTTTGTTCATTTTAAGCCACACCCTTTTCGTTAAGCCACACCCACTTTTCTAGACACTTTTCAAAACTGTCTAGCGAGATGAAAAAAGTGTTTAAAACACATAATAAATCCGGTGCAAGGAATGTACTCCAGTTTTTGTGGCATATTGACCCAAAGCAAGCGCATTTAGCTTAGTAAGGCCCCCTTGCACACGATCGTGCCCATAATCACGGTCTTTGATTACAGGCACGGCCGCCCGCTGACAGCCACCCGCATATAAAGTATGGGAGCACGGTCCGTAAAAAATAGGACATGTCCTATCTTTTGCGGAGTCTTTCTACTGCACGGACACCTTCCCGTAAATATACGGGAAGGCGTCCGTGGGCAATAGGAATGAATGGGTCCGTAATTACGGATGAATTCTATGGTCGTTTGCATGGGGCTTAAAGAGGGGGTTTTCCCATGAGAGACATTTATGACACAGGATATGTTATAAATGTCAGATAAAAGCAGGTCCCACCTCTGGCACCCGCACCTATCTCTAGAACGGGGCCCCCTAAACCTCGTTCTGCCACTATGTGTTGCGGCAGAAGCAGATGAATTCCGACCATGAATTAGGAAACAGAGTAACTCGCTGAGCTAGGCTGTTTCCGTAAGTCCCATGTAACTGAATGGTAGTTACGGAAACAGCGTAGCTCAGCTTTGTAACTCCCGACCATAAAGTCAGGAAGTGGCCGGGAGGCAGAAAAAGGTAGAACGGGGCTTAGGGGGCCTCGTTCTAGAGATAGGTGGGACTCGCATCTATCTGACATATAAATGTTTCTGATGGAAACCCCCTTTAACTCTTCTCAATGTATCTATACTGTCATTTTCGAGGATATGCGGTTGATTTTTTTGCCCCCATAATGCATTACCATAAACTGTATTTAGCTAGTCCCAATGTGACCAACCACTCAGCAGCACATATTTCAGGAATGGCTGTGCAGAATGTAAAATGTAGGAACCTTGAAAATACGGACTCAATAAAACATTCCTGTAAAAATCCCGATGTCCAAAGACACAAGCAGCTTTCTTATTCCATCTAACTTTAGCCATGCCCGTTTAAGAGATGTCGGGCACACACAGAGTAATGCCAACTATATAATGAAGTCATCTGTGTTCTTTTTAAGCCCATTTTAATGATGCACTTTCATTAGAACTTCAAAGCCTGTTGATGGGACTCTCTGTGGCCACTGTCATACATCAGTTCTTCACATCTGAGGACACAGAGAGGTGCGAGCTGGAAACACAGGAGTAAATGAATCACTCATTAATGAGCGGTCTGGGTTTGTATTCTCCTGCTTGTGCGTCACCTTACCTCATCCCGCATATAAATGCATACGGCAACGTTTCCAGGAGCAATCCCTTCCAAATGCGCCCTGAAAAATATAAACAACATCACTTAAACTAAACCTAAAGTAGACAGAATAATCTCATCATTGTAGGCGAGAGCCAGAATAACCAGACCCCCCAGATAGAACAGAACCAGCGTAAATTAATTTTACCTAGACTGAAAAAGCAAACAGAAATCCTTGAGTCATCTCGTTCGGTCAAGTTGTATAAAATTCTATTCAGTCCTTTCCTCCCTTGCTGTACTCGCCATTTTCTAACCCCAGCCTAATATTGGTACCTGCCGTTTCAGAATAAGTTGTCATATGCGGGTACATGAGAAAAAAACACTATTTCTGGCCATTATATGACTCGTAGGCTGCCTTTTTTAAGCAGTTTTCCCCTCTGCGGGCTCCCTTTCGAATTTTCCGTTTTCCCTGAGCTTGAGGGCAGAGCCTAATTGCTATAATGTCTGCCATACACTGCACACCGAGAAGAGTACAACCTGCTCCCCTATCTCTTTGCACAGAAGCAGCATGGAGAACATCATACAGCAGTAATGAGCAGTGTAGCTGTGAATCAGCACTGGGGTGAGATATAACTCTTACCAGAAGCCGCAGCAGCATCTCTGTGTCTCAACTGCTGCTCCCTCCTCCCTTCTCCATAGATTTCTATGGGCCACTGTAACCTGATCCCGCAGTGAGCCGAAATTCCTATCTCAGGATCGATTTAATAGTAAATTCTGAGTGGGGAGAAGTTCACATCACATTTTTTGTCCATGTTTAATGTATATACATAAGGAAAAAGTTCCTGACGTACACATTAAACGTAGTGTGTGATGGATTACTAACAGTGGCATCCGTCACCATAGAATTTAATTTCTATCCATTAAATGGATACGTGGTGAACTGGGGTCACAAGAGTTCATGATGTATCTGCTAAACGGATACCATTATAGTTTATGGGTAATAGAAGCTACTATTAGGCATCCGTTTAACGTATCCGTCGCCGATAGACTATAATGGTATCCATTTAACGGATACGTCATGAAAGGCTATTGGAATAGGTCGTACAGTGGCATTAGTCACCCAAAGGATCCCATGTTAAAAAAAACGTATACCGCGCGGTATAGTTTTTTTTTGCGGGTCCCAGCGGCATAAAATATTTGCTATAGACGCTATTCCATCCTTCAAAATAAAAAACGTATTCCTGACATTTACCAGCCCGACGAAGGCCAAAAGGACACTCTTTTTGGCTCTGTTGTGCGAACGGAGCCCTATGGACACATTTAGCGTGTACGTCGGGGGCTCTCCTGAAATTCTTACACAGTCTGAGACGCTCCCACTGTTCTCGGATTGGCCGGAGCTGCTCACGTGACCAGTTTTGTCTAATCCGTGAACAGAGGGAGTGTCTTAGACTCAGTCTGAGAAGCGAGGTGGCCATTATGAGACAACACACAGGGGACCCTAAAATGGGGAACAACTGGAGGGCACCAGGTAACATTACTCCATATACCCCATCACATTTATAATTTTATCCTGCGACCGTACGATCGCTTTATTGGACAGATTAGTTTAATTTCTTTGCATTCTAAGCATTCTAGTTTAATATATTTACCTTTCATGGTTTAGGACTATGATCCATTACTCGAGTCCTTACTGAGACCATTCCATTGGATACCGCTGTACTCATATAGAATAACGGATTGATTCTGCTCTTACCTAGTCTGTGAAAAATGGGTCAGGACTTCCCATAGAGTTTGGCTGCAGAGGAACTCGTCCTGTAACCGTGCCCCTTCCTCCAACTGCAATGCTACTCGAACTTTCTAGGACAGGATTACAAAAAATGGAAGTTAAGACATCATTTGCGCTGGGAATAGAGAAAAAGCCAGTACCCCTACAGGGTTATCACCCAGATTTCCCAGATTCGGGAATGACAATTCCCCTAGTAATGCAGCGATATATCACTTAAAGATTTGTTATTCGTGGGTCATTAATAGGCCATTTTGGTTGTCACCCACCTTTCAGAAATAAAATATAACAGGAGGCCATTAAAGGGGTAGTTCAATAAGGACACCCCTGTTCATTTGCTCTATTAGGGCATATGGACGTCATAAATGGGGGTCCCCTGCTTAGAATCCCTCCTCTACGAGCCAAAAAGGAAAGCGGATAGGGTCAGTTCCCACAGAGTTGTTTGGCGCCGATTTTGAATCAGCACCAAAAAAACTGCCAAAATCGCTCCCAATTTATTTCAATGGAAGGCAGAGGCGTTTTTTTCCCCCGCAGGCGGCTTTTGGATGCTCGAGGAAAAAAGAAACAGTATGTCCTTCTTTGCCGCGATTTCCATCCTTGACCTCCCAGTGAAATCAATAGGAGGCAGAAAAAAACGGCGGCGCTAGTTTCTGAGCGTTTTTTGCCCATGATCCTTGAATTAGCGTCGATGGCCGCCGGAGGAAAACAACTTTAAAATACATGCAGGCAGAAGGTCTCTCACCATGCTCTCTGCCACAGCCCGCTGCTGAGGGCGGCTCACCATCTCCAATTTGGCATTATTGGGAAGATTGGCAAATCGCCACTGCAGGGACAGATCCAGCACGAACCTCTGAAATCTGAAGATGAATAAAATCAGCATTATTATTATTAATGACTTTATAACAATGAATGATCCAAACACCGAAGTCCTGTCCTGAATATATACAAGGAACGTATGGTCTTGGTAAAAGAATTCCTCTCAGGTTTGCTTAGCGGGTCCCGCTGCCAAATCCGCCGTGGAACAGACAGGAAAATTCCTCCACCCAATGACTTCAATGGGAGATCTGGGCGGGATCCGCCCAAAGATCGGGCAGGACGCTTCTTTTTCCCGCTAGCTGAAAAAAATCAGCGAGCAGGAGAAAGAAGCGTCCGACTCCCATTGAAATAAATGGGAGGCGGAATTTTGCGGCAAAAATTCCCCCGTGTGAACAGGGCCTTATACATCCTGGATAATAGATGAGGGTTTTCTAAAGCAGACAGCCCCTTTATATGACGTGACAGATAGGCCATAGTTCACACCTATTAAAAACGCTTTTGAATTGAAAGTTGTCTTTATAAAGAGGATGTTCCCCTTCAACCGCAAGTTGGCAGAATTTCGGCCAATTTAGTATCGAGTAGATTTAAAGTGAAAATCCTCTTTTTAGAAATAATTGTCTATTGCATGGTGCTTAGTTCTTGTGGATCCTGGGATTAGGCGCAAAGCTCTATACGGAGGAAACCACAAATTGAATGCAATTCCTCCATTTCTCCAATTTTAATGTGACCGTTAAGGGGTTAAAGGGAACCTGTCAGCAAATTTCAGTCCTCGGATCTGCGGACAGCGCTATACACAGGGTGACGGGTGCAGTGTAACGATACCCATGTTGTCGGTCGTGCAAGTTGCGTGACCGAGAAATCTCTGCTTTGATGTCCCCGGCGCCGCGATCGCCACAGAGGTGGCGTGTTCATGTTAAGTGCCCTCTGCTCTGAGTGACGGCTCGAGCGTCCAATCGGGCACTTGCGATCATGGCGCCGGGGATATCAATAAGAAGATTTATTGGTCATGTCTTTCCGAGGTGACCAGTGAAGAATAATCCTGTAAGAACGACACAACGTTACAAGAAATGTGCGGTAGACCGGACGTACAGCGAGAGCGCTCTCTTACAACCCCGCGATCAGGAGCTCAGGTCGCCAGCGTTGTGTTAGGTCTGGTGACAGACTCTCTTTATGCTGGAATACCCCTTTAATACGCAAGTAGAAAACAGCCTTATGTATAGGTGTAAAGAATGGACGGGTGACGCCTGAGAACACAAACACGTTATCACCGACACTCACCTGAGGTTATATTCTCTTGGATTAAAATTCTGTTTGGTGCAGACTTCTTCCAGCACCTGTAAATAAGATTTCACATCAAAACGGAACAAATCGACACCACACAGGACAGGACAATTCACGAATACTCTGCTGTATATACTATATCACTACTAAAGCCAGCATCTCCGGCTTCCCGAACTACTAAAGGATGAATGAATAACCCCATATATTCTAATGCTTGAATCATTTCAGGCAAAACCAGGCTCAAATGCCGCTGATCTCTAAAGTAGGCCTCTCACCCCGGGTCATCCAACTCCCCACCCACAACACTCAAACCCCACAACCTCCTTCCTGATGCTTTCTCCCAACACAATTTTTGGTATGAAAAAGCAAAAAGTTTCTCCTTAGATGAACATTTGTCCGTATGTGGAATATTTTTCTTAAATATTCATATTACCCAAATGGCTCTGTTTATGGGCGGCAGCAGTTTGGTTAATAGGGAAGAAGAAACTGTGGGGGGGGGGGGGGGTGACAGTGGCAGTGCCCGGTGACTTTGGCCGTGGATGAGTTGTAAAGGTCCCAATGATCGGGTAAGTGAAAGTCTATGCGATCGCTCGTTCCCAATCGCTGCCCCGTGTAAACAGGGCAACGATCAGCCGATCAACGAGCCAACGCCGTATCGTTTATGCAGCCGAAAATATTATCATTGTCGGCAGCGCGTCTCCCTGTGTGAACGTGCGCCGAGACGCGGCTTCCCTCTACAATAACAGCTGATCGCTGGGGGTAAGTGAAGCCGGACTTGAATAGGACAGCGGGGCAATACCTTGTACGGCTGCTACAAATGTAACGGCGCGTGCCAGTATGAACCATGTACACAATGGAGAGCGCCGCGGCCCCTTAAAACAGCTGATCGGCGGTTTCTTGACAATTGTATAAGCGCAGTGTACATCGGAGATAAAGGTCGGGAAAGACTGAATAGGCATACGTGGCATATGTCGACCATGGGCGGTTATTAAAACAAATTGTGCGCTATACTTTTTTAGCGAGATATTGGTTTTGAGTAGCTTGGTCGACTATAATAATCCCTACAGCTACGTACACCTTTAAAAAAATTTTTTACTTTGAGATATAGCTGCTCTGTGTTCTGTATATAGAGCAGCTGTATCTAGCACTGAAACCTGTGTCTGTCAGATCTGCGGGACTGACAGGTTCAGCGACAGCGGGTCCTGTGTCTCTGACACGCAGGATCGGGCTGTTACCGATCACATCTAAGTTATGAACTCAGATGTGATCGGTAAGGGTACGTTCACACGGCTTATTTTTGGCCGCTTTTCGGGCCGTAAACGGACGACGGGGCGTTACTTTACGCCTCATTTTGAAATAACGGCGCGTAAAAAGACGCCCCCTAAAAAGAAGTGCATGTCACTTCTTGAGCCGTTTTTCATTGACTGATGGAAAAACATCGCCAAACACGGCCGTAAAAAACGCGAGCTTTCCCGGCGGTGAATACATGGAGGTAAAACGTTACGTGAACATTGTATTATACATTATTAGGAGGAATACATTGGGCGCCAGATGTTCCCCAATACCAGATCAATGTGACCAGTTCCTATAATGAAAAGAGATGAACTTCTATTAATCACAATGATGTTTTACTAGGAAAATGAGTGATTTCTTTTTACCCTAAGAATCTATGTGATGAATGACTACGTTGTAGTCTGAGGAATAACTGTATGGGTCACACTGGCATGTGAATCTGGTTGTCAGCCTCATGATGACGCAGCTAAATGTGACACGTGACTACAGGTCTAATAGGCCATAATCAACTTTACTGTGGAACTACAAGTCCCAGCTTGGTTTAACGGCTATAAGTGCATGCTGGGAGTTGTAGTACCACGACAGGTATCGTGATATACGATCAAATAACGCAAGACATAAAAGCGTGGGTCACGTGAGACGCAGTATGTCACGTGACCCCGCCTGCCAGTGTCAGGTGAATACAGGGTCTGGCTACATCCCGGCGGAGATGGGGGCGGGACTAGTTTTACACGTAACGACGGCGCCTTTATATGTCTCGGACGGGTTTTACCTGAAGAAGCGGGGTCCCCGCTGTCACTTTCACGGTCTGCCGCCGACCGTTGGGAGCTAAAACCGATACCGCAGCTCCGCTGGCTGCCATTTTTTCCTGACGTCGGCGAAGCTTTCAACCAACTTTATTGAAACACGATTTGCGGGACAAAACCTCGCTCTGTGGAGAACTGTGTGTCTGTAGTGACACGCGTTACTATGTACGGGTGACAGAAGTCACTCATAACCAGGGATTCTTCTCAAAGCGTCCTGCTCAAATGAAGCGTCTCCTCAGTGTGTACTAGTTAAATAAACCGACGCATCTCTCCCCATACTTCCAGCCTAGAAAACGCTTCTTCCATGCACTAGTCTCACTTTTGGCGGGAAATAATGGCCTGAGACGTATGCGTTTCAGATTTTATATAATAAATATGGGTTTAAAGTGCAAACTCATCTCGGGGTATTCACATCCTAATTTGAGGAAGGGTTTAGGAATTACAGCTATTGGGTGTGACTACATCCAGAATCAAAGTGATTTCCTGCAATATTGCGTAGAAGTTATGCCCAAGCTTTAACCCCCTTACGACGAAGGACAGATATATCCGGCCTGTGCAGGAGTTAGTTCCCGCAAAAGGACTGATATATCTGTCGTCTGATCGCGCCGGTACTGCCAGTGTACCCACGCGGTCAGTGGCAGGAGCACAGCTGTTATACACGGCCTGGCAACTGCCGGAATCGAATTCTGCCAGTTTAACACATTAAATGCCGCTGACAATAGCGACATCTAATGTGTTTGACAGAGGGAGGGAGCTCTATATATATATATATATGGTATCCCCGCGATTGTAACGACTTGAACAATAAAATGAACACATTAATTAAACCGCCGGATGAACGGCGTAAAAAAAAAAACCGCAAATAACAACAGCAAAATTCTCTCTTTTCCCCCATTCCCCCCATAAAATTTTTTAATAAAAGTTGATCTATAAGTCCTATGTACCCCAAAATAGTACTAATGAAAACTACACATTGGCCCGCAAAAATAAAGCCCACATACGGCCACATCGACGGAAAAATAAAAACGTTACGTCTCTTGGAATGCGGCGATGCAAAAACAAGTAATTTTTTTCTAAAAAGGTTTTTATTGCACAAACGTAGGAAAACATAAAATCTTTACATATTTGGTATCCCCGTAATCGTGCCGACCCATAGAATAAAGGTAACATGTTATTTACGCTGCATAGTAAACGGCGTAAATTTATAACGTGAAAATCAATGCTGGAATAGCTGCTTATTTTCAATTCTCTCTTAAAATAAAGTTAATAAAAGTTAATCGATATATTGTAAGCATCTAAAAATGGTGCAATTACAAAATACAACTCGTCCCGCAAAAAAACAAGCCCTTATACGGCTATGTCGACGGAATAAAAAAAGAGTTACGACTCTTGGAATGCGACCGTGAAAAAACGACAAATAATCCTTGGTCATTAATGTGCAAAATGGCCCGGTCATTAAGGGGTTAAACTGTCACCATGTCAATAGACACGGTGACAGCGTCCTGATCGCAACTGTCATATTCGGTTGCCAAGCAGGACTCACGGCACAGGACCAATCAGAATGGTCCTGTACCGGCAAGCGTTGTGATTGGCCAGTCAGTACTGACTGGCCAATCACATCGCAGGAGGCTTGTTTTGCCGGCATCTCCGGCTCTGACCAGCTCATTTCTGTCAGAGCCAGTGAAAAGACAGTGTAAAAGAGTCCTAAAAACTCCAAAACCCAGCGATCTGCCCCTTTTGTGCCCACTGACCAGTGATCACCCCCTTTGGTGCCGACTGGTTATCAAATATATAATTTCAGTCACCCACAATGTCCTTCTGCCGTGCTGTGATCTGTGCCCAGCTATCACCTGTCGCCATCACCCTGCTGTGTCCCTAGATTGCCCACTGCCCGAGTTCCCTGTTAGGTAGCAATGCCAAGTCTCATTTAGTTTTTCCCCTGGTGGGTAGGGTGCCCTTACTCATTGAATACAGCAGGGTCGCTGGTCGCCGGTCTGTTCTCATTCCCCAGTTGGGAGTAGCGCTGTTTATTTTTTTGCTAAAAAAAAAGCAAAAAAAAAAAGTTACAAAAAAATGTGTTAGTTAGTAGCTGAATTAAATTATTCAATATGGCCAAAAGAGTCTTCACAGCCGAGGAAGCGTATCATCGATGTGTTCCGATACAGACAGTGCAAGTGAAGGTGAAGCGCAGTTCATGCTTTCATCTTCATCCGTATCCAGTGACTCTGAGTCTGCACCCCCCCCTCCGTCAGCGCAGAAGAGCCGTAGGTCCTGCTCTGCCTGAGCTGACCTGGGAAGCTGCGGACAATTATACCCTCCAGGTGCCTGAATTTACAGCCCCCTCAGGCATTCAAATTGACACTACGGGTTTCAGCCCCATTGATTATTTCAACGTTTTTTTTTCAGATGCCCTTTTAGATTTAATGGTCCAGCAGACCAACATCTATGCGGATCAGTTTATCTCCCAGAACCCCGACTCTTTTCATGGGAGAGGCCAAAATTGGACCCCCACAAACGCAGTGGAATTGAGGAAGTTTTGGATCTCGTAAAAAAGCCCAGTATTAGAGACTATTGGTCCCCTGATATTTTATATAATACCCCCCTTTATCCCACAGTAATGACAAGGATGCGATTCAAAGCCATCGTAAAGTTCCTGCATTACAATGACAATAGTCACTGCCCACCCCCACAGGACCCACATTTTGATAGACTGTATAAAATAAGACCATTGATTGCCCACTAATCCCAAAGTTTTTCCCAATTTTATACCCCCCCAACAAAATATTTTGGTGGATGACTCATTGGTAAGCTTCAAGGGTAGACTGCACTTCAGGCAGTATCTACCCAATAAAAAAGCCCGATATGGCATAAAACTGTACAAACTCTGTGAAAGTGCCACCGGTTACACTCACTCTTTTAGGGTCTATGAGGGAAAAGACTCCCATATAGATCCCCCAGAATGCCCCGGGGGGGCTTCCTAGGAATTAGTGGAAAGATCGTATGGGATCTTGTTCATTCTTTGCTCGGCAAAGGATATCATCTTTATCTGGACAACTTTTACAACAGTGTCCCATTGCTAAAAGTTCTGTCATCCAGATCCACATTGGCGTGTGGAACAATCCGCAAAAATTAGAAGGGCCTCTCCAAAACGTTGCTGGGTCAGATCCTAAAATTAGGAGAGAGCAGAGCTGTCTGCAGCGACGATCTGCTGCTCCTGAAGTATAAGGATAAAAGGGACGTCATTATACTAACCGGCATTCATGACAGCAGCAGCAGCCTAGTCCCTGTATGCGGATCCACCACCCAAGTTCCCAAACCATTCTGCGTATAGGAGTACAACAAATATATGGGTGGGGTTGACCTGTCTGACCAGGTCATAAAACCATACAGCGCCATGCGCAAGACCAAGGTATGGTATAAAAAGCTGTCTGTGCATCTTATACGTTCCTGCAATTTCAGGAAAAGGTCATCAAGTCCCTGATATTTGGTGACCAGGAAGGGGAGGGCGGTTCATCCGGTTCTTCCGTCAGCAGGATAATTCCCAGCCAGCAGAAATCCCCCCCACTGAAAAAAACCAGAAGCCCCAAAACAAATGCTGTGTGTGCTCCAAGCGAGGCATTCGTAAGGACACCACATACCATTGCGAGATGTGTCCCACAAATACCGGCCTGTGCATGAAACAATGTTTCAAAATATACCATACCTCCGTGTATTTTTAATTTATTTATTCTTCATTCACCTTTTCTGTCTCCCATATTGGCCATGACCAATTATTATTTTTTTACTGACCAGCCCCATTTCAAATTTGCTGATATAAAATTTGTAAAAAACACCTAAAACAAAACTAAAAATTCTCACTATACCAAGGACCAGAGGGAGTGTCTTTCTCTCCTAGGTTGCAAATCTATGAGATGAGATTGGTTGTCTCAGCAAATTTTTTTTTTGCTGAGGCCTTTGATTTCTTTTTTGGGCTGGATTTTATGGAATGGTGGGTAGGTTGGTAGTGGGACCTGCCATTCCCTCTCCCTCCATAGCGGGTTTTCCAGGTTGTCCTCCTTAGTTACTAAAATTAAAGTATTTCTTATTATACCCCTAGATCAGGGGTCTCAAACTCGGCCGGGTAAGTGGGCCGCATATAGAAAAAATGGGAAGTTGACGGGCCGCATTACTTTCAAATTTGATACAATACAAAATTATTGTTAATCAATTAGTTATTTGAACTACTATAACACTATATTACTAGAATAATAATACTACATTACTATAATAATAGCGCTAGGTTTAAAATTTGAGATATTTCTCCACGTGCTTATTTCAACAATCCAGCTTTCCAGTTTAAGTGTCGCTAAATGCAGTCCAGCGGCTCAGTTAGCACACATGTCAAGATTGGGCAGCCCCTTTTTAGATAGTGCCGCAGTGCCCTCTGTGGATGCTGCCGCAGTGCCCTCTGTGGATGCTACCGCAGTGCCCTCTGTGGATGCTGCCGCAGTGCCCTCTGTGGATAATGCAACACACCCCTAGATAAGGCCACAGTGCCCTCTGTAGATAAGGCCACAGTGCCCTCTGTAGATAAGGCCACAGTGCCCTCTGTGGATAAGGCCACAGTGCCCTCTGTAGATAAGGCCACAGTGCCCTCTGTAGATAAGGCCACAGTGCCCTCTGTAGATAATGCAACACACCCCTAGATAATGCCAGTGTCCTCTTCAGATACTGTCACACACCCACTTGTAGATAACGCCACAGTGCCCTCTGTAGAGGTTGCCACAGTGCCCTCTGTAGAGGCTGCCACAGTGCCCTCTGTAGAGGCTGCCAAAGTGCCCTCTGTAGACGCTGCCCCAGTGCCCTCTGTAGAGGCTGCCCCAGTGCCCTCTGTAGAGGCTGCCCCAGTGAGGTCAGGGGCTTGCCCAGAGCTGGAGTCCCAGGCAGAGCGCTAGTAGGCTCTTCCTGGGACTCCAGCTGTGCTCCTGACATCACTGGGACTCCTGCTCTGGGGAAGCCCCTGACATCATTGTTGATGTATGGACAGCGATGTCAGAGGCTTCCCCAGAGTCCCGGAGCAGAGCCTATACTAGCGCTCTGCCCGGGACTCTGCTATGGGGAAGACCCTGACACACTGTCCACATATGGGCAGCGATGTCAGGGAATTCCACAGAGTCCCGGAGCCGAGCCGACACCAGCGCTCTGCTCGGGACTCCGGCTCTGGGGAAGCCCCAGACATCGCTGTTCATATGTGGACAGCGATGTCAGGGAATTCCACAGAGTCCAAGAGCAGAGCCGACACCAGCGCTCTGCTCCGCTCTGGGCAAGACCCTGACACACTGTCCATATATGGGCAGCGATGTCAGGGAATTCCACAGAGTCCCGGAGCAGAGCCGACACCAGCGCTCTGCTCGGGACTCCAGCTCTGGGGTAGCCCCAGACATCGCTGTTCATATGTGGACAGCGATGTCAGGGAATTCCACAGAGTCCCGGAGCAGAGCCGACACCAGCGCTCTGCTCGGGACTCTGGCTTTGGGGAAGCCCCAGACATCGCTGTTCATATGTGGACAGCGATGTCAGGGAATTCAACAGAGTCCAGGAGCAGAGCCGACACCAGCGCTCTGCTCCGCTCTGGGCAAGACCCTGACACACTGTCCATATATGGGCAGCCATGTCAGGGAATTCCACAGAGTCCCGGAGCAGAGCCGACACCAGCGCTCTGCTCGGGACTCCGGCTCTGGGGAAGCCACAGACATCGCTGTTCATATGTGGACAGCGATGTCAGGGAATTCTAGAGTCTCGGAGCAGAGCCGATACTAGCGGCTCTGTGTCCCGCGGGCCGCAGATGACAGCCCCAGGGGCCGCATGCGGGCCGCGTGCTTGAGACCCCTGCCCTAGATGAATACCTAGAGGGTTGTCACTTCACAATTTAAAAATTCTCACTATACCCCTAGATGAATACCCTGAAATATTCCTTGAAGGGGGGAGTTTCCCAAATAGAGTCACTTTTGGGGGGTTTCCACTGTACTGGTACCTTAGGAGCTTTACAAATGCGACATGGTGCAGAGAAATCAATCCAGCAAAATCTGCGCTCCAAAAGCTAAATGGCGTGCCTTCCCTTCCGAGTCATGCCCCTTGCCCAAACAGCAGTTTATGACCACATGTTGGGTATTTCCGTACTCTGGAGAAGTTGCTTTACAAATGTTCTTTTCCTCATTTATTTGTTGAAAAAGTTACAAACTTTGAGGTAAAGCTACATCTTATTGGAAAATAATGTAATTTTTCATTTTCCCTGGCAATTCTAATGAAATCTATGAAACATCTGTGGGGTCAAAATGCTCACTACACCCCTAGATGAATTCCTCAAGGGGTGTAGTTTCCAAAATGGGGTCTTTTTTTGGGGTTTCCTTTGTTTCGGCACCACAACACCTCTTTTAACCTGACATGGTGCCTGAAATATAATCTAAGAAAAGGATGGCCCTAAAATCCTCTTGGTGCTTCTGGGGCTTTGTTTCAGTCCATTAGCACACTAGGGCCACATGTTGGATATTTCTAAAAACTGCAGAATCAGGGCAATAAATATTCAGTTGTGTTTCTCTGGTAAAACCTTCAGTATTACAGGAAAAATTGATTAAAATGGAATTTCTGCAAAAAACAAATTAAATTTGCAAATTTTCCTTCCACTTTGCTTTAATTCCTGTGAAACACCTAAAGGGTTAAGAAACTTTCTAAATGCTGTTTTGAATACTTTGAGGGGTGCAGTTTTTAAAATGGGGTGATTTGTGGGGGTTTCTAATATATAAGGCCCTCAAAGCCACTTCACATCTGAACTGTTTCCTAAAAAATGGGCTTTTGAAATTTTCTTGAAAATGTGAGAAATTGCGGCTAAAATTATAAGCCTTGTAACGTCCTATAAAAATAAAAGGATGTTCAAAAAAATTATGCCAATCTACAGTAGACATATGGGGGATGTTAACTAGTAACTATTTTGTGTGGTATAACTATCTTTCTTACAAGCAGATACATTTGAATTTAGAAAATGCTATTTCTTTTGCAAATTTAGCTGCCTCTTTTTCAAGGGACCAAAGGTAATTGGACACTTATCTCAAATGCTATTTAATAGGCTGCATGGGCTATTCCCTCATTAATCCATCATCAATTAAGCAGGTAAAAGGTCTGGAGTTGATTCCAGGTGTGGCATTTGCATTTGGAAGCTGTTGCTGTGAACCCACAACATGAGGTGAAAGGGGCTCTCAATGCAAGTGAAACAGACCATCGTTAGGCTGAAAAAATTTAAGAAATCCATCAGAGAGATAGCACAAATGTTAGGAGTGGCCAAATCAACAGTTTGGTACATTCCTGAAAAAAAAAGAGCGCACTGGTGAACTCCAAAAGGCCTGGACGTCCACGGAAGACAACAGTGGTGGGTGATCGCAGAATCCTTTCCATGGTGAAGAAAACCCCCTTCACAACATCTACCCAAGTGAAGGACACTCTCCTGGAAGTAGGTGTATCAGTATCTAAGTCTACCATAAAGAGAAGACTTCATGAGAGCAAATACAGAGGGTTCACCACAAGGTGCAAACCATTAATCAGCCTCAAAATTAGAAAGGCCAGATTAGACTTTGCCAAACAACATGTAAAGAAGCCGCCCAGTTCTGGAACAGCATGAAACTAAGATGAACCTGTACCAGAATGATGG